>NC_055970.1:28894624-29127124 GCF_018492685.1 Alosa sapidissima
CATACGGAATAGCAGTGTTCTTCTTTCTTGAAACAGTTATGTGGTATTTAGAAAACAAAAGTAGACCTGTGCCTGATTGAAGGGACGGAAAACCTCTGACCAAATAGTATGTAATAGTAATAGTAGTAATGGCCTTTCCTCACAGAGGACTTCAATTGTCCAGAGCGATGTTTTGGTGTATGCTTGCAGGCAGGTTTACTTCAGAAGTCATGTACTCTGAGAAATTTTCATCATGGTGAACAACGCTGGTAAATGCTGAGGGTGGGGGAGTTGGGGTTGGGGGGGAGTATCTCTGACAGCAGGTCTCAGAAGAGAACTGGTAAGTACTTTTCCATCTTTATTAAAAGTTTGTCTCCAAGAGTGGGAATTTTGTTTCCAGGTGCCACAAAGTTTGAAAGGCTGAAGTCTGATTGATAACTGCTCCTTCAACTAGCTAATGTACTCACGAGTACCACTTGTGCTGTCAAAGAGAAAACGCTCCACAAATTTAGACACATTACCTCAACTATTCCTCTTTTCAGTAGGTAATGCATACTTTCCCCAGCTGTCATGTGATGAAGATTTTGTGACAGTTTTCTTTCTTTAAAGGGATTCCATGTCACAAGAAAGAAATGTGCTTATCCAATTCATCATTCACAACAATTCATATAACAATGGGAATAAGAGATGTGCAATTTGAGGAGCGCTGTGTTTAACAAAATGGTGCCAGTGGCCTTCACAGTCAGGTTGAATCCAGTGCATTAATAAAATGTAAGGTCAACAGATGAGTCTTCAAATACTGAAAAGAGTCTTGATTGTGCCCTCTTAGCATTGATGGATGGTCCACACAGGGCTTTCGTACATGAAATGCATACAATTATGCTTTCCCAACACAGGTTTAGGTTGATGGTGTCATTGTTAATCCTGCTATTTTGTCATCTGAGCCTTGGAGTTTTTTTTATCACCTGCAGCAGAATTAACATAATGATTATGAACAAACACTAATGCCAGTATGTAACACCACATATTGCCTCTAAATCACAAACCTATGGAATTCCTACAGTGGCAACATAATATGTAATACAGCCTACTTTACTATCACAGTTCTAGTGACCTCATTACAAATGCAGTGTCTTACTTCTGACCCAAGGATTCACTGCTAGCACACTTGAAATGAAGTGCAAACGGACTTGAGAGGGGAGAGTGAAATTGATCCTGTAAAACACCTGCTTCATGCCATTATCTCACAAGGAACCACTCTCTCCCAAATCATTTCACTTATTAAGATGTCCACCCATTTCTGTGACTTGCCAAAAGGAGAAAATAGATTCCAGACACCTTCAAACCCATTCCATTAATTTGTCTGACTGTCAAACTGTAACCGCTGTAAGTTGGATGCACTCTTTAGCTTGGGTGACCTTGCTCCTTTTGTGGTCTTCCCAAACAACCCTTAATCAATAATACAGTCCTTTCTCTTTTTGATCGATAGCAATAAAGACTGGAGGGAAATGGAGCAGCAATAAATCCACCACATAGTCCCAGTTTTATAATTACTGCAGGGAGTATTTTTTTAACTGATACTTCAAAGAAGATGATTGATGCCATGATGCATGCAAGAAAAAGACTAAGCATAGAAACCATAGCTAATTAGCATTTTCTGAAAAGGTTTTGAACCTTGTCTTGTCCCTCTTCACTCTCGTTTGCCTCCTTATTACTGCATGATGATTGCAGAGGCACGGGGATGGAGACAAACTTTCCAGGTGTGGTTCAAATTAAATTCAGAAAGTAAAGTTCCAAAATGAGCTCATTTTCAATTAAACACTTTGCCCCATATTCAGACTGAAAATAACTGGAACCTCTTGGGGTCCAACCTTTTTTGAACCCTTTATGTTGAGTGGGTCCAAAGAAGTGGTGCGCAATAATACACATTATGAGTACTGTATGCAGATATGGGAATGATAGGATGTGGTACCACTGATCAGAAGAGGTTTCAACTGTCTTTTTTGTTGAAAAGTTTTGTAGAAGCAAAAACTAAGACTCTGTAAAAGTTCAACTGGAGTTCAGATAAACATCAAATAAGAAGGCCATGTTTTTTGTCGAAGTCATCTGTTAGCCATTCATGCAGAAGACTGCAAAAGGAAAGCAGTGAGGAGACAAGTTCTCAATTTGACAGTCAAGGCTCTACATTTTTATAGTACCCTCTGAATGCATATTTGATTCAAACAGCAAAAAATGGTTAATTGTGGTAAAGTTTATGACTTGAGGGTGCTATTCCTTTTATAATGTCAGTCATTTATGGGTATCACCTAGATGCATGCAAAATGTTTGACATGCAAAGCATAATGCGGTTATTGCAGACAGTGTTCTGTAGTGAGGTAGAGAATAGTGCTGTTAAACATTGATCTGATATGTTGGAGAGCTTATTCATCATTGAAGAGGTTTCCATAACGTTACACCTCCTCTATTAGTCAACCACCTGTCTGCTGATGGAATTGCCTCATTTTGCACAGAAAAGGTAGCAGCCATGAGTAGCGCAGCCATTCTTCTGATGCTCCAGTGTGCAATCAACCTCTTCCAGACATTTACATTTCCTCTTCGTGGAATTAGTCTGCTGCAGACCATTCTTTTGGGATCCCGGAAGGGTTAATATAGAATTCTCTAATATAGAGAGTATGAATATATCTGGTATAATCTGATGACTTATATCTAAATTGCACCACTTCACTTCTCTTTATCTCTGACCACTGTGTCCATACAGCTCTGCCTCGCTCATGGTGCACGACAAGGGAAGAACAGACTAGTTTTAGCAACCTATGCTAGCTGAGCGCTTAATAATATTTGGACCAAATTGCCCTTATCTCGTTTTTGGTGGTGAATTAACCTGATTATTTAGGTGAAGAGACACTGGGAGTGCACTTAAAACTAAATTTAACTAAATTAGAGATCACCCAGGCAGTGGTTAAAGTCAGTCTTCTAATGTTGGCTGTACAGTAGCTATGTGACCGTGAGCACAAGAGGAGGAGGAAGAAGAATGTCAAAGTTTGTGAATGAATATATACCTTTATTTGAAAAAAGTAGGTAGCTGTTCTCCCTCTCAGCTTTCTTGTGCCTTGCTTTTCATTTTTGATATCCCAACTTCCATGAAGAAGATTCCATGTTTATAATTCACCACCAGCTGTTCTGCGCACACCTGAATCAATTCTACAGTAGTGTGCTCTAGAAATTGTCTACCTACGCAAGACTGAACCATGCAATAGGTTCCCCTGTCCCCCATCCTAATGATGCCCCAGAGTGGTACAGTAGCCGAGAAAGCCATTGAGGAAAGAAACAGCTATGTCTTGGGGTTAGGATGGCATACCTTTAAATGAGTAATCACTTTAATATTTTAAACACATTACTTCTGAGTTACACAGCCTTTTTTGGATGCCATTTCCCTAGAGGCAGGCCCTCTGTGAAACTGGGGTTTCCAAATAATTTATAGTCTTACACTTTTTTCTTTTACATTAAAAAGTGCCCACTTAAATGTCTGGCCCACACTCAGAAATGTACATATTTGATCAATACTGTGGATCTGCCCGTGAGGCACACTACTCATGGGCTAAAAAAATCTCATTAGACGATAGTCATATTTCAGAGCTTACATGATATATTACACAATGATGAAAAGTTTTCAGTAGTATTAAAAAAAAACAGGCTAAACAAAGACAATTATTTTGTGACATTTTTTGTTACTGTCTGTGCATATTAATGATGATATAAAAACAATATGAGCTAACATTGATGGTATGGCTGGGCCTTGGATGTACAAGCAGTCTAGTCTGAGGACAGTGGTGCAGCATCCTTGTGTAATTATCTGTGACCTGTGCAGGTGAAATAATCCATGCCCTTCAGACAGGCCATTAGCACCAAGACTGGTCTTGTTGCAACAGAGTTGGAGCACACCACAGAGCGGGGTGTTGCTAAAACATAAAAGGGTCACAGAGTCCATCTGAAGCAGGTGTCTCTTGTGCAGGTGGGGCCTGCAGCAAGATGAATCACCATGCCAAAGTCACCTTTCCCCATCGCTCCTGACCCAGAACTGATGAAAGCATGCAAGGACAGGAAGGCCAATTGCTTAATAAGACTAAGGTAAAACTGAAATCATGTAAAATAAAGGTAATAATATCACAAAACCTTAAGATTGCTCCCATTAAAAAAAGGTCCACCACATTTCTTAGCTCAGATCAGAAGTGAGGCAAGCAGCTGCCTCTAAATGAAGATACCACAAACATGGCCTGGCTGAAGTGTTCACGCTCTCTCCAACAGTTAAATTTTGTTACCATCAATAATAAATGAACACAACAGATTCTCTTATAACCTTGAGGTGCAGCGAAGGGGTAAATGCATCTCCATGAAATTAGTGTGTGTGGCAAAAATAGCTCTTTCTCAAACAAGGTTTATATAACTCTTTTTTTCTGCTTTTGCTGTCTCTAAATTATAAATGTCCTGCCTTTAGGAGTTCACTTGGTTAAGTTATGACTCCAAGCTTTGTGGAGCAAGACATATGCTGAATGCATTGAACATAGTCCTGTATTTATTTTTTTTTCAATATATGATCAAAGACCTTAGCAATTGTTAACCACTAGGGCCTACAATAATATATGTAGCAGCAAGATCATCTCTCTTACCTGTCTTAGTTCTCCACAAAGAACAAATAAACAAAACAAAATATACAAGACAACAAAATAAAGTTGCTGAAGAGAAACAATCCCCTTAAAGTTTCCCATTCACATATAGAATTAGTGGTCAGACTCAAATTCAGTCTAATGCAACAATCCTGCAAGAAATCCTCTTACTTACCAGGGAATGACCATATGTTTCTTAAATGTTTCAATATGATTCATTAATCAAGATATGACAGTAGTGACAATTCAATTAAACACAATTTTCAAATTCCATTGTCTGTGCAATACAGCAGTGAGCATAATAATCTCCGTTAGCCCAGGCCCAGGGAAAGTGCAGAACAGTATGTGCAGTGGCCTATTTCTCAGCTAAGATGCATCATGTGTCACATTTACCTATCTGCAGTGGCGTGAGTGGTCTTTTTCTTTTCCCAAGCCAGCAATGGTTTCAAAATCATCAAAAAGAGAAGTCTCGGAGTAAAACATCAATTAAATACTTGGACAAATGTATTTGCATCCACCACCACTGCAGACTTCTGATCAAACAACATTAGAAGTTAAACATTCAGAAAGTGCAGATCTCTATGCAGGCCAAATGCCATGCATTGAAACACAGGGAAAGTTAAAATTGCCCTGTGATTCAGAACTGTTGCAAAATGTATCAGATTCTTCTTTTGCCCATGCTACAGTTTTCTGCCAACTTTCATGTAAATCTGGCTTCATGTAAAGGATTCTTAAAATGCCGTGTTTCCTCCTCCTAGAAAGTGTGAATGCCATCTTGGGCCACACATTTTGAAAAATGAAATCTTGAAAGCTACAGAGATAATACATTTATAATTATTTGTCGACATATGATGTAGGCCCATTTGGAATACCCAAAGAACATATCTTAAAATCTTTAAGAAGCATCTTACCCCTAGGGACCCCTAGAGTTCCATTATCTTCTCTCTTCCACAGAACAACTGTACTTCTGAGAAAGTTGTGACCAGACTAAGCAGGACATATGTAATAAGTTGTATAAAGAGTTTTCCAGGAACAAATGTGAGGTGCAATGAGTTTTTGAGAAGTTTTATTTATTTTGGATTCGTGGCCAAGGCGATGGGCCTAAGTCTGCTTCTAGTTGCTTTAGTTTTGTGGTGATCAATCTTCAGTGATGTGGTAAAAAACTAAAAAGCTTGTTTTTGTGTCACTACCTTGACCTCTGCCAATTGTATTTGTTCAAATAGGAGGTAAACAAATGGATTTAACAAAATATGGAAGATGACTGAGTTGTTGTGCTTTAGCACATTTTCTGTCATTTTTGCTTGTTTGTGTTCAAAAGCACTCTGTCGTCATGTGGTCAACAGCTTAAGCTCAGAATCTAGTTACTGCTGTCAGTAAAGGTGTTTAATCTCATACTGTATTAAATTGTGTTAATTATACTGTACTGTCCATGGCACATGTGCATGAGAAAACATGTAAGACAAGTTAGGAAGAGGAATCAGATACTAGGCTTAATCCAGCTGTATTGCACTTTCTTGGCAGCCCGAGGATGGCGGAAATGCTGTGGCTCTGTGTAGATTCATAATGATGGAATTCAAGCAGCACATCTGATTGATATTCATTAACTTACACCGTTCTTCATTCATAAAGTGTGACCACTCTTTTCCCTCTCAGCCCATACTTCCACATCTTATGCCTGTAATCCCCTTTTTCTCTCACTGCAATGGCATGGCAGTATTTCTCTGGTTTGAGGCAATTCATCCTTTAATATTTACTTATTATTAATCTTGCTGGTGTGACATGTTTGCCTTTGTTGACCATGACACCAGATGTTGCCTGAGGGATATATTTTACTTTTTGTTTGTTTGTTTGCCTCTACTCTAATTCCTCTGCGTTTCTGAGTCATTTTCTTTTGAATTTCATTATCCTGTTCACATTTCAAATGCTAAAATATTCATTGGGAGGCTCTGAAACCATTGTTTGAGTTTTATAAGTACAGTGACAGAAAGAACAACAATGGCCAAAGTTGTGCAAGTTGGGTGAGAATATACATTTCTGAATTAGGGGTTAAGACTAGGCAACTCTGGACATTTATACATATCCATTCAAAGGTCACAATTATTTATTTATTTTCTTATGATTGCCATTTTTTTGTATTTTAAAACACCAGAACATTTTTACAATCCTAAGTCAGAGTAGAAGCATGAGTATGCCCCTCCCACCCCGGACACAGTCTTTCTGAGACACTCCCCTGTGACAGGAGGCTGCGCTCCATCCTGGACCTCACGCCACAAAAACAGTTTCTTCCCATCTGCAATGGGTCTCCTCAACAAAACATAGCCTCCCTTTCTGCATAGTGTTTTATGTATAGGCCTATATTATATTATATTATATTATATTATATTATATTTTGTATTTAAATACTTCTTATGTCTTGCAACATTTGACCAAGTAAATTTCCTTGTCAATAAAATGATTCTGATTCTGATAAACATTGAGCACACAAAACCCATATTAATGCACATATGTACTGTACATATACCCACTTAAAATAGAACATTAAAATAACATGAAATTAAAGGGAGAACAAATTGTGGCTGAAATATATCATTAAAGGTCTGTTAAGTATTGGAGAAATGTTTCCCATTTAAAGTGGTACCAATCTAACCTGTCCAAAGGACACAGTTATTAAAAGTATAATAAGTATTTTAAATACTATCAATCACTACATTATCTAATTTCCTACTCACTCATTTCATGCTCTCATGGAAAACAGAGACATTTCTAAATTACAATTTCCCTCTGATCCTCTAGAGCAGTGAAGGCATGGCATTCTTCAGTAAAAATATTCTGTATATTAATACAGGGATGACTTGCACTAACAATTGTATTGCATAATAAATACAGTAATATTGACGGGACCTGTTTTACAATATGCTTTGTTTATCTCTATTACTTTTTTATCATGTTAAAATGATCACCAATACACAAATTTAGCGTCATGCACACATTATTTGCACAACTCAAGGAAGTTGTCATGTTTGGTTAAATATTCTGAAAGTGTGTGATGTGGTTCTCTACAAAAGACCCTGAACTATTTATTGGACACTGACAAGCACAAAAGAGCTGACAAAACCTTCTTAGAATAAGAATAGGTTGGGAATAAAAGCCCTGGCCCAAATTGTTGCCCTTGGCTCAAATGGACAAATATGTGTCTTGTGTGCAGATGGTAGAAAGAACACCTAAATCCAGTCATTTGGAGAGACACTTCAGGGGTAGTCATTTGCTCAAGAGTGATAAGTATTTTATTTTCACCCTCAGGGATCAAACCGAATGCACTTGGGCAAGTGCTGAGATATCAATCCACAGCTATTGACAGACAAGTACACCGCTGGACATCAGTCTCCCTACAAACACCTAAATAATTTAAATCCAGGCTATATTATCTGCACTGAATTACAAAAGCCTGCAGGAGGCCAAAGGTGGGCCTGACCTGCATCATGAAAACATAGCACAAGGCAGAGGGCTACCATCAAGGGCTCCAAAGAATAAAACAATACTTTCATATGCAGCAGAATCTAAATGTAAAACTCAGCAGAATTCAGAAAGGATCCTATCTGATCCTATCAAACTGCATAACAATTCAAATTCTGGAGTGATTAGCTTTTTGGTATGCAAAGCTAACACTGAGATAATTATTGTGGAATGGAGTCTCTGAATTGGTTCGACATGCATAAATCTCCAGACATAATGGATTGCATGCAGTACACAAAGCAATGTGATTAACCACTGCTGGTATAATAGAAAATGTTCTGATGTGTATCTTGCACTGTAATTGTCGTGACCATTTGCTTTCAGTAAACCAGACCGGCACAAGTCCTCACAGATGATTTCCCACTTGCTAAGGGAAGCGTTAGACTTGCAAACAGTTGCTCTAAAGATGCTGCTGAAATTGGCATTCAGTGTCTCTGAGGACTTCACCTCACCTTCAAACAGCTGCCATGGCACAGACACAGCACTGGGACAATAGCACACATCCAGATGTTAGGATTGAGGTGCTTGTGCTCATTTCAGCGCTGACATGTCTGTGTGCCTGCTATAGTGCACTGTATCTGTGTTGGAGAATCGAGCAAGTCATCTTTGATTTATGAACCTCTGAAGAGCTAAGAGCTGTGGGTGGCAGACAACTCAAATCAGACAGCATTTCACAGTATCCAGACTGATTCAAAATGTGGGTGCATTTGGTGCATTGTAGTCTATATTGCAGCAACATATGCACAATATTATATCATGTCCTTAAACATAGGCCAGTTGTAATAATGTGTTCTGATCTACTGCATTATTTTAAGCATGCCAAATTTTTTATTGTTTAATGTTTTTATCAAGGGATAGATATCATATGCATAAATGGATGGTTTATACAGCACTTGTGAGCAATTCCAACAATAAACATCTCCATTGTCATTCGTTTTTTTTTTTTTTTTTTCCAATAAAATCAGATTAATCACCTGTCAGACTGCATTTGCATGGAATAGGTTAAGTGAGAGTGAATTAGCAAAATACTGAATATACGTATCACAAAGACGGCCCTAATTGGGTTGTTCAAGAACACCATGCTCTGCATTGCTGATGCCAAGAAAGTCACCATTGCTCCATAGACTTGTAGTTAATTATTTATGTTGACCTTGTCTATGTATGAAGTGCTTTGAGTAGCCCTTTGTGCAAGAAAATGCACTAAATAAATGTAGTTTACTCAGCAGGAAGTTTTGATTTGATTCATTTCTTTGTAATCAAATAATCTAGCAGTTTGATACATGGCATGCACAATAAAAAAATACTTGACTTATGTATGTATGTATATTTGACTATTTAGACTAATATATATTCTGCTTTGAACCAACAGCAACTAATCTGTTGGCAGACTATCCAAATGAAGTGTGAACCTTTGGATTTACATACTCATCCATATTATACACCACATTTTCACCTCATATATATATATTTAACCTTGTCCTGTAATAAAGATCATCAGCCAATCATATTTCAAAGTGTTGCAAATAGCTCACACACATTTATCATATCCCAAACTCATTCCAACTTCTTCTAAAGAGAAGTAGCCTAATATAAATTGTCCAAATTGATCTATACATAGCAAATGGGAAGAAAAGTGGTCCATTTAAAAGATAACACTTCATTTTGTAGCGGTGTTAATGGACCCTACTTTGATACTATAGAGAGGAAGGGGGCATGAAACACCTTCTATTATGATGGGTTGAGCCTGCTCTGAGATGAAAGCACATGCACATTGCAGAGGGTAATTGCTTTCTTGTTAAATCACTTGAGGAGATATGAAAGACTGAAAATGCACCAAAGTAGCTCTGGAAGAGTATAAGCTGTAATGAAGTTGTATGTATTGCGTTAGTCATTAACATGTGTTGATAATTTATTCACACCTAAAACAGATCTCAAAGACAAAAAAACTTGCAATATTGTAAAAATCTGAAAATAGGGGCGGTGGTAGTGTAGTGGTTAAGGAGCTGGGCTAGCGTGCAGTAGCCTGAAAGTTGTCGGTTCAATTCCCGGCTTCCACCGTTGTGCCCTTGAGCAAGGCACTTAACCCCAAGTTGCTCCGGGGACAATGTGATCCCTTGTAATATAGCTGACATATGTAAGTCACTTTGGTCAAGAAGTGTCTGCTAAATGTAATGTAATGTAATGTAATGAAAAGTACTATACCTAATCCACACATTAATACTTCACAACTGGACTAGTCTTCATCTCTCAGCCATTCACAAAAGAGCCTCCAACTAATATAGAACACTGCTGCTCTCACACTGCTAAAAATACAAATATATCTTACCTTCTTATCTGTGCTTGTCTCTCTGCGCTCCCTGCCAAAAGCATACTAAGATTCAAAGCTCTACATGGCCTAGCTCCAGATTACCTCAAAAAAATAAACTGTCCCTTTCTGCCCACTAAGATACATTCATTTTTAGGATGCAGGTCTTCTTCAGTTCAAGATTATCTAAAGGCAAAATAGTAGAGAGAGTCTGAGGTCTCTGAGGCTGTCCAAGTCTCTCTCCAAGGGAAAATATTCCTGCCTCCATCCTAGAGGCAGACACCCTTTCATCTCTAAATCTAGACTAAAAACCATTGCTCTTCCTTGAAACCCAGCACCCGTCGCAACATACTTCATATCAACCATGGTGTTGTGCTATAGGCTGGGGTACAGATCCAGACACCGAGAAGAGTGAGATCAGGTTCCTATCTAAGTGAATGGGGTGAGATCAGTGACTGTATACGATAGGCAAAACTAATTAATTTATCTTGCTGAGCTCATTGTGCATGCACCAAATTTCACGGTGATCGATCTGCAGTCATGTTTGTACATTTCAAAACCTCAGACTTCATGTCACAATAAAAACAACATTTTCCTTAGGATTCCTGAATAACAAAGTGTACACTGATTGCTAAGTGAGTCTGATTTTCTCTATTTCGCTAATGAACATATCTGACATTTTTTCTGTTTCCTTTTGCTAGTCAGGCTTTTTGGGTCAGGGTGCTGCATTCCCTTGTTTTATCATTAAAAGTCAGTGCAGTTTCTCTGTGCAAACAGAAGGGCCTGACATGAGTAGTCTGTCTTTGCAACGAAAGCAAAATTAAACTAGCATACTTTTCCATTCTCAGTCATTGTAATATGTACACTATAGGGGGTAAAATAAATGATCATGTTCCTGGCAAGCTTACACGTCACCATCTGCAACTATCTATAATGTTTTTCTTGTCTGCATCAACTGCACAATTTTGCCTTTGTGCCTATCATTAGAGGTAATTTGTTGGTTTGTATAAGGAATGTTTGTTTGATTTTAGTCGGTTAACAGGTTTTCACTTGCAAATTTGACCAGCATACAAATATTTCATGTTCCCTGCAAAGTAAGTCAACAAATAAAATAATCTATTGGGAGTAATGCAGCATTATCAAATGAATTGCCACATTACCAGAACAGTAGGGAGAAGGTGGAGGAATGAACACACGGCTAGCAGAATGCCTTTTCGAGATTGTTTACCAGAGGTGACCTTCTCAGTCCAGCATTAGAAATAAAGTACTTTGTTTATTAGCGACTGGCTGAAATGCATAATGACTATGGATTTTTCTCTTTGTTTATGCAATTAGAGGGAGGCCCCACCCTACAGGTTCCAGATCAATGTGGAGAATGACGAGACCTGCTTCTACCTTTGCTACGTTTTCTGGCATTTCCAACAGGAAGCGGCTGAAAGATTTCCTCCATGATTTGCATGCCAAATAGCCTCTGCTGTCTGTTGCTCTTTTTATGATGAAAAATCAGCTCAATTAGTTTGTCATGGGTTATTCTGTGCTGGTGCAGAATTCTTCAGGGAACTGACCTCAAAAGACCTGCCTCCAAAGTCTCATGTTAAATGATTCTATTGGAAAAACAGAAGCAAAACAAGAGACACACATTCCTTTTCATAGATACATACTGTATCTAACCTAAAATGCATCACATGCACCTCCACAGTAAGAAAAATAGACCTGTCCCTTTTTTCTCCCCTGAGATGAAGAGGTTTTCACAGGCCTGGTCTCACCGGTCTACTGACTGTCACAGCATAGACACCCAGGCACACGAGGAGGGTCATGAGGGGTGACATGGGCTCCTCATAGTGACGGCCACCATATCACTGCTCCCTGAAATGCACCTCTTCACTGGGAGAGCTCCCCTGATCTGCAGATACATGAAGGGTCTACTTCCTCTCCAGGATAATATTCCCCTCTGACAGCAGTCTCACAGCAGTTGCAATGGCTGTTTGTACATGCTGTGCACGTGTCATAATTTGTATGTCAAGGAAATATGATGTGTATGCAGACATTGTATTTAATTGTTATGCTTTGGCAGTGCAAAAAATCTGTCATGTCAATAAAGCTTAATTGAATTGATATTATATTTTCTTGAAACAGCAGTGGTCTACATACAATTATTAATAATGGTATCATAACTAGCTAGCTACAAATGGCAGAAGTGACCTCAGTGCACACATGTGCACTGTAGCTTCACACAGTACCTTCTGGGTACCACATGGAATATATGTCAGTGATAAAAAAAAAAAAGCTGTGTCTTGAGGATTTTGAGGTTCCACTGACATAGTGAGCCGAGTGAGTAGAAAGGGCCGGCAGACTCCAGGAGTGTGACGAGTGTAATAACATGTCACAGTGGATTCCAGGCCAGTCGTGAGCGTGTGTTCCATTGCCACAGCCTGACAGGTGCACCTGCTGGGACTGCACCCAGTCCTCTGTTGGCGCCTAACTAACTCCCAGGTGCCCTGTCAAAACCAAGACAACTGCTGGCACTGAAGGGAGGTGGCCCTAGCCCCGCTGCCCTAATAAGTTATGACACCAGTCCCCCTGTGCAGCTGCAGAAGATCCACTGAGAAATTGTTAAGTTCATCAATTTAAATCAATGTGAATAAAATATATCCCCACGGCCGGCCTTGGCGGATAGCCTAGCACATCATCCAACAATGCAGTGACAACAGTAGACAAACATATTAGAGCACAAGTGTCTTCAGATTCAAAGTCTACAGTCTTTACCTGTTAGGGATGGAACGTGCATTTGCAGAGCTCATGCTGATATTATGGGCCAACCAGTGAAGCATTTCAATCCAAATCACTGTTCTCTGAACTTTTGGTTTTGATTTTCCTCCATCATGCATGGATTCTCTCTCAAGCCTGAGGTAATCCGGGGGCCAAATCATGGATGCATTGTGAAGATTTTTAGGCAAACCTGACACTCTTGGGATTATGTTGACCATGTCCGTGTCCACCTTTCTCAGGTGCCACGCGGCAGCCCTGCTTCCTCTGCTAACAGCCCTGCTTCTTCTGATACCTCCTCTCGCAGCAAAGGATTAAGACCTCTCTCCTCTCTGTGTACTACATCCAGCTGCCTCCAAATGTGTCTCCAACAGTGAGACACAAACAGAAGCCTACAGAATACTCAAAAAGAGAGTCTCTGGGCATAACTACTGCACATCATCAGAGTTACTAGAAGTCTATGAACAGGATCCATATGTAGTGTATAAGTAGGATCCTATAAGTAGGAGCGATTGAAGAGTGTCAGCTGGAGAGTGTCCATTCAGTGTTCAGTTTAAATTGATGAACTTAACAATTCACCAGATGTATGTAGAATTTCACAGTGACCTGTCTTTCCTGCTAAAGATAATGTAGGCTTTTTTAAACCAAATACCTTCATTGCTTATTCTTGTCCAGGCTTTAGATATGGACCAGGAAGACAAATGAAACTGAATGGATATCATGAAAATGAGTAGTCGATGTCCAAGAACGAGCAACAGTAGCTGAAGACAAAAACATGATGGAGTTATATAGCATCAGAGATTAATGGATCAAACTACAACAATTGTTTGATAAACATTAAGGGATGTGGCATAATTTCAGAGATCAATCAAGATTAGTATTCACATACTGTAGGTCTCGGTAGATTTGGAAATTACCCCCTCACTTTTTGGACACGGTGGTCATGATGATTCAGACTTTCATTTAAAATCTGGTCCCTTCGCTAAAGGACATTGTGGGCAGGTCAAAGGATGACAGCTCACAGCCGATTTCAATATTTCAGAAGATCTGTTGGAATGGAAGAATATGAGGCACTCCAAATGATTATTTTCTGGTTGTACAAAAGGAAACTTATTTCAATACCTCTTCACTTATTGTCTATGATGGAAAGGTATAGTGCTTCATTAGTTATTATGTGAACATCTCACTTTACCTATGCACTGGGAGATGAATTCTTAATTTGTTGTTATGAGCAATAAAAGTACTATTGAGGGAAATATAAACAAGGCACATCTATTATTAGGAAAGCTTGCATGGAACCACATATACAATACAGTATGTATACATACAGATTGGGGTTTCTTGTAACACTTTCTATATACACAGTATCCATAAAGCATTATAAACACATTCATAAATGGTTTTAAAGTATTCATAAAGACTCATAATTATCAACATAACTCTATATAGCTACTTATACATAATTATGACTGCACTCAAAAAGCTTATTTTATGTAGTATCTACAAAGCATTAAAAACACATTGATATATGATTATAAAATAATAATAAAGCCTCATAATGTCTGACATAAGTCAATACAACTATCTATACATAGTCATGACTGCATAAAGCATAATGTATGGCATAAGTCTATGTATAGTCATGACTGCACTCATAAAGTGTTATGCTATTATGGCATAAGCTCTTGCTTGAAGTATCCCAATGCATTATAAAGCTTATTTTACCTCTTCATAGTAGCATTGCCCATAGACTTCCATACAAGCTTTCATAATGTTCCTTGCCTATAATTTACTCAAGTCAGTAAAGCAGTATCAGAGATCAGTTGTGTACTGCTCTTCTCACATTCTTATAGTATGAAAAATAAAAGTTGAATGTCTCTATCCAACATTGAATAATATGCAGTCTTACATGTCCATTATTCTGGCACCACATTATAAACAATATTGCTATGGAATGACTGATTTGGAATAATACATACTTCCCCTGAGGAACCTCAGCTGTTAAGTGTGGGAAGCCAATGTTAGACCAGTTTCCCAGTGACCAATTACATAAATTGAAAATAGACCACCCAGAGCATTCAAGTGATTCTTCAAAAAGTCCAACATGTCACCAATTTATGTAGCTGGTAGGGCGGTTTCCCAATTACACATTAAAAACAAACTCTTTCAAGTTTGATGACGAAAGAGTCCTCTTCTCTTATTAAGCAGCTAAACAGCTTGGAGCTTTTAAAGTGGGCAAATCCTTATCAAACAAGATGACCCATATTTGTACCTGTGTGTGGCGATAAATCCATTGTGTGGCAGCTTATGTCACTTCCAGTGGAATACTCAACCTAGGTGTGGATGATAAGCTTGGAAACATTTTCACTTATAATGTAAACGGTTCATTATAATGTAATATACTGATATAATGACAGGAAACACATGCACATTTTGCACATTTGAGAAGATGGACTTAACTGTTTTTGCATCTGAACTCTTCATTTGAGCTAAAGGTCATATTTACATTATTTTGATGACACCCCTCTCATGCTCACTTCTTTATGGCTTGAGGGACTTTCAGCCCAATAATAGCATCTATCGTAGAACTCATTACTCCAACCAAATGACTTCATATAGTCTCATACATAGCACTCCACTGGGAAAGTCCACCATAGCTTTTTATTGATCATGAAATATTTAATATAGGGGACAGTACTTTAAAAATACATTTTTCCAATTCTAGCTTTCTCTCTGCCTCTTTGAGAGAGGAAACACAATAGCATCTTCTAGTCTGTATAGGATCTTAAAATGTTTTATGTGTCTGACTAAATGTTCAGGGAATTTAGCATAAACGCTCAAATTACAGTGACACTGCAAACATGTGTTTTCAGGTGCTTGATTATGGTGGTTACTGTACTGCCATTGAACAATTGTGAAATTAACCTTGCTGTTTTAAATGCTGTTCAAGACGTGGCAATGTTATTCCAAACAGAAGCACAATGATCCAGGACAAGGAATCTAACGTCACTATAGCAAACTCTTACAACTGCACATGTTTACAAGTTTATAATGCCTCTTTTTTTTTATTGGTGAGCAGCAGCTAAGTGCAAGTAAACAGACTCAGTTCTAGTTTTATAACAGTCCTAGTTGTCCAACTACTTTCAGATAAATGTTTTCTTCATGTGAAATCTGAAGAATACTATCTATGTGTAATGACTATGTGTGTAATGTAGTTTCCCCAGGTTAAATGACGATGTGAGTTTTTAATACTGTTAATTGTATGCCTTAGGCCTACACAGTACTAGACATATGCCGTGAGAACTAAAAAAAAACGAATACTCTTCAGAAGAAATACATACACCATGTTAACGTAAATTACATACATACACATATGGCTGCATAACCAAAGGTAGTAAAACAAACGTGCAATTAGCCTTCTTGCACTTGAAATACTTGGGAATTTTAGGATTAACTTGAAACTGTGCCTACACGAACTTCACTTGTATCACACTAATAAAATTTTCCCTTGAAACACACAGCATTTCCCACTACATTTGCCCATGGTGATTGTGGTGAATGATGGGAAAAGTAATGTTACAAAACAAAAAAGGCACAAATAAAATAAAAAATTACACAAAACACAAACACAAAACTGTCTGGCAGTTACAACTGTTCATACTGTCTGTGTATGCAATGTATGCAACTATGCTGCTGACACATTTAGAGTGCCCTAATATGCTCCTTTTCAGGCTATTATTGGGTAAACTATTGCTTTAGCAAAGAGGGCATTTCATTCAACAGATCCACTCAGAGAGCCTACCGAGTGTCATAGTTATCATATCTCGTAATTTCTCTGGGATTGCATGTTGCATTGAGTTGAGAGGCAGTGGACACAGGGCAGATGTTGTCAGGATGAATTGCGAGTTCTTGGATATAGCAATTTTCTGCAAGTGAAAGGTCAGTCCTATAAAGATCGTATCCAAATATCAGAAGCTAGAGCTACTGGGGCATCCACTAGTCACACATATTTTTCTTATCTCAAAGCAAACAGAAAACATTATTCTCAGCAATGATATGTCACATAATCATGCAAAATGGTATAGATACTCATGATAATTTGAAGTATTTTACAATATCTATGAGAAAACATATTGACAAAGATATTCCATCAGACCCTGAGAACCCCAAATATGCACTGTGTGATATTACCGTAGGAGGTGAAAAAGAATATTATTCACCTTCATTCTAAGAAATGTTTGTTTTCAAATGACAGGCATGCATAATAATTGAAGGTATCTGGTACTTGGCCATTTGCCAACCAAACAAATCAAGGGGGCATATGCTGCATCTTTTTAAAGCCAATGATAACGGCTGCTTGTTGTTAGTGAAACTAAGGTGAAATGGACTCTGTGGACCAATGTGCAAAGGCACAACTGTTGATAAACAAACATTCTTTGCACAGCTCTGTTGTATGCACTCTGACCCCCCCTCACACATAGATACATGTTGTATGTAGTGCTGCATATGATAATTAGAGAAAATGGACTTGGCTCCTCATTAGGTCTGGATTTGTTTGAGGGTGTATTTCTGTTGCTGTTCAAAGCTTATTCTGTTGTGTTTTTTTTTTTTTCAAGCCAAAGAGAGGTTGAAACACAATAGTGCTTGCATGTTCCTGAAGCCTCTGGGAAGTGTTTCATGTTTGTGACACACACACACACACACACACACACACACACACACACACACACACACACACACACACAAAAACACACACACACACACACACACACACACACACAATTTTTTACTTAATTCTTTGGAATGCCTCAAAAGCCACCAGTAGTATTTGATTTCCTGATGAGGACGGGATGGAAGCACTGGGGCAAAATGCTTCACTTAATCTCACTTTGTGCTCTGTGCCCCACAGTGTTTTGCGTTGTATGTATTATCTTTGAAATGATAATACAAACTTCCTGATTTCTTTTACAGAGCTCTTTGCCTTTTGATAAGGTTAGACCGGAGATGGGCCAACTGACTGAAAAAGATGGTGTTAACTTTCTTCAAACTAAAGTTAGTGATGCATTAGCTTCAGAGGACTGGCATGGCAAAAGGATATCAACAATTATAGTGTAAAGATATGTTATATAACTATGATATTGAGGTTTTAAAATCAGAGGGGCGTAAGTGACTCTAAAATTACTTTTAAAACTAGATGTACCGCATAGCGGTATACAATATGACCGCCGCTCAGTCCTGTACATCCGTTCCGCGAAAAGAAATTATACTTCAATTTGTCTACATATTTTACTCCATCCCCCACTCTTGAAACTTTTATGCTTGTTTGGCATGCCTGAGTGTGTGTGTGCAGCTGCAAAGAAAGTAGCCTACTGGTGCTGAAAAGGTGAATAGATTGTAGAATAGCCAAAGAAGATGTAGCATTGTTATAAAACCTTTAAAATCTCTAAACAATCACAAGTAGGGCAGTTCATCACAGTTCATACATTGCAACTGGATTGATGAAAGGTCACTTACACCTGTAGGCTACATTGTATTTGGGAAAAGCAAAAGGTATCAGCATAATGTTATTTATTTATTTATTTATTTATTTATTTATTTATTTATTTATTTATTTATTTATTTATTTATAAACAAAAACATCTCTGTCAGTTCCATTTCAACAGCTATCAAAAACAAAGGTCATTTTTGGATGGATGGATTTTTTGTGAATGTTCTTCTACATAAGATTTTAGTCATCTTTAGTTCATGTGATACTTTATTGTCAATGCACAAATTAAGTAACAGTAGTCTGAAACGTTATTGTTAATGCACAAATTAAGTAACAGTAGTCTGAAACGAAATGCTGTTTTACATTTAACCAGTGGTGCAAATAACTGACATGTCCAAATGGGCCTTGATGAAATGCGTCGCTAGACTGTTCATACACATTTTAACGGGCCAAAGTTGAAGAGCTGTTGTCCGTTATTGTTCGTGCAAATATAGGCTGATTCATGTTCCCTTGCATTGTGTAACTGAGGTCCATGGCTAGTCTGGCCTTCACCAGACCAAGCTCAATCTCTCTGGCTATTCTAAATGCAAAAATGCATCAGGGAGTTATGACAAAACTGTAACTAACAAACTAAATCCTAATAGAAAGCTGTTAGCTTCTCTAAGCTACAGGTAGGCTTATAAGGTAGGCCTATTTACAACATAAAAGGCTATGCTGACGACACAAATAAAATCTCCTTTGGAAACCATGGCTCACGCCTTACAGTATCAAGTGGATTTAAACTGCCATATCGTGGCGAAAAGTTGTAATAAAATTCACGCAGCTCCATGAGTCAAGGAAAGCGCGAATGAAGTAGCTACTTCTAAATGGGACCCACTACACAGTAGCTTAAGGTGTGTTGCTAAGCCATCATGAAATGAAGGTGTCATTGTTTGGATACTTCACACACACTGCTTTTTAATTTCACAGACTACAACTACCAAGCTGGAATCAAAGCACATCGATTCCCCTCTCACACCCTGCACGCACTTAAAACAAAATAAACAGGCGTCTCAGTCTCACGCATGTATAGGCAAAACTGTATCAGACCGGTGTAACGTTGGTTAATCTTCCATTGCACAGAATGATTTTTGTAGCACGTGCAACAAATGACAGTCGAAAGATACAATTACAGTGCTGCTATCAACTTGCTTGGTATAACCGCATTTATCTTTTTCTACAAATGCAATCAATCAAATTGGCCTCCATCACTCAACCAACGCTAACGGTAGCCTAACATTACCTAGGTCCTTATTGATATTATAAGATTAACTTAGGCTACCTGCAGTAAAAACCAAGCATGTCCGATAAACATCCTCAGATTTATTTCGGCTTCAAGAAGAAATGGGAATTACATTTCATGTGAACATCATCCTATCCTTATTAGACGTTATCTGCGGTAAACTACAGTCCGTGTAGGAAGCGTCTATTGTTTTTCCAACCCACTTTTAACTTCCAACAAAATTACGTCTCACTGCAACGATGCGCCATCTAGTGGACAAACGACTACTTATCGCCAATACTGGAAATGCAGCCATGATGATGATGATGAATATTTATTTTGGCTTTCTTTCAATCCTACTGAATTTGTAATTATGTATCGGCCGTTCTAATACCGATAGTATGTGGGTGCCTGTGTGTGTGTGCATGTGTATATGTGTGCACCGCCATCTACAGGCCAATGAGTGTACAGTCACTAAATGTACACATAACCTAATTTTGACGAAATGATAGATGACGAAAAAAAAAAAAAAAAACTTTGACAATCCCTATATGACCGCTTCGCTAGCGGCGGTCATAATAATGTTGTCCTTTTGACAGTAGAAAAAGCTGATCAAGAGCTTTGATATATAGGTTTGATATATATCTCAATTTTGCCAAAAATTTCACTTATGCCCCACTGGTTCTCACTCCTCAATGCAGTATCATAGAAACAAATAAGAAAGTATTTATTCAACATTTCAATGACACATGTTCTTGTGAAATAGGAAAATGTGAAACTGTGATACAACACATATATTGCTCAAGGGTTTTTGCAGTGTCTGGGGTCAGGTTATCATTTTAAAATGCACACTTCAATTTGTATCTCCTATCAAATGGATATGTCTATGTTGGGTTATATTCTCAAGATATCTATTGCTTTTCTCAGATTTCCATATTTTCAATTTTCACTTCAGCCACACTAAGAAGTTGCCAAACTTGCAGGCACAACGTATTGCAGGCATATACGCAAAAAAGTGACACGGCACACATTGCAATCCATCACCTCGGTGTCAGCCGTATATAGGTAACTTAACTCTTCCCTGTCAAGCCACGGCCAGTGCTCTGTGAGTCAGGCGAGAGGGATTCTGTATAGCTGTGCAGCCTCCACTCTCCTTAGAGCCTTCACACAAAACACACAAAAAGGTGTTATAGCAGATCCCTCCCTTGAAAACCAGGATGATAATTTTCCTGATGGGTGGGAAGTGAATAGGGAGTCTTTATCATGCTGTGGTGCTGAATGTGAGAAGTCAGACTGGTGGCTATGTGGCCCTTTTGTTGGAAGTTCTTCAAGGCCAAGCCGTGACCTCCTTCTGTCTCAAGTCCTCTCAGCCTCCTTGGGCTAATGGCATTCGTCCAAATAACTACCAGTCTCTGAGTCATCACTGCATTATTCTGATCCTGACAGGGTGAAGCTGATGCCTGTACGGCAAAGATGTGATTGATGAAATTGTTGTATGTACAGTAAAGCCACAGTAAAGTTGGAGGAGTAAGATGGCTCAGATGGAACATTGCCTTTACTGTATGTGATTACTTCCTTTACAGTTTGATACAGAATGTGCAACAGATCTTGTTACGAAACCAAAAAGTAATAATGTTAGATAACCCCTGAAACTTTAAATTTCTCTCTCTCTCTCTCTCTCTCTCTCTCTCTCTCTCTCTCTCTCTCTCTCACAGCTTTATTCAATATTTATAACTTGAATCAATATTTCTATACAAAAACATACCACTATGAATATACCCACCATTACAACAGCACAATATACATAACATGCAGTCTAACATCACATTAAGAAACAAGATAAATGGGTCCCAGCTGTGGCGCAACTGGCTGGGGCACCTGCACTGTACGCCGGCGACCCGGGTTCGAATCCCGCCCCTGCTCTCTCTCCCATTCGCTTCCTGTCACTCTCCACTGTCACTATCATTAAATGCATAAAAAAAGACCAAAAAATATACTAAAGAATTCACATGGAATGCATAAGCACAGCCATCCTCTAACCACCAGAAGGCTCTGCGACCACAAAAAAAAAACATTACTCACTTTAAGTGAACTTTAAATGCCTTCCCAGCACTGTAGTAATGGTCTGAGGAATTGCAGTGCATGTCATGCTGTTCTCGTCAAGTTCCCCAGAGAAAATGTCAGTAGTTACTAAACAACACTAGATTAGGCATTTAGGATATGGCTCTTGTCCTGCATGTTCTGTTTTGGCTTGATGGCGTTATAGATTACAGTTGCTAGTGGGTACAGCAGGATACAAGGGCATATGCCATCTGAAAAATATCCAGTGTTATATGTCACAGAAAGTATCCAGTGTTATATGTCACAGAAGAATTGTCTTTTTCACATAGAAAATAAAGAGATGTGGTATTATCCGTATCGTGTTCACTATCATCACCTCATTTTTGAACTGTTTTTGTTGGAGGCTTTTTTGTTTGACTTAAAATTAAGATACAATTAAGAGTATGTGAAAGTACATGACCAGTACATGAAAGAACATGACCATAGACATGACCATTGTTTTACATTGATGTGTGTATGTGTTATATCTAACATCACTTGTATGCTGACAATCAAAAACAATCTTTTTACATCAGGATATTCACCTCTGTTGGCTGGCTGGCTAACACTGGCACATTTACAGAAATACTGATTACCGTATTTTCCGGACTATGTGTCGCACCGGAGTATAAGTCGCACCAGTCAAAAAATGTGTCATGAAGTGGAAAAAAACATATATATAAATATATATGTGTTCCACCTGAGTCGCAGGACCAGCCAAACTATGAAAAAAAGTGTGACTTATAGTCCGGAAAATACGGTAATGTATGTTGTCCTTATAAATAAATGAATGATGTGGAAAAAGGTCTGCTCTGTCAAAATTGTGTTTAGTCTAAACAGAGTGGAGCATGACAGGTATAATGTCAAAGAAGTGAGAATTATTCATTGATGGAAGCTGTATTTGTTAGAGCATAATCCGTATATCATTGTATGTCTGGACCTTGTTCTGTAAGCTTGTCGAGGATTCCGTTTGGAAAAACAAGACTTGAGTTAAAGCACCGATGCTTTCTGACTCTGAGGTACAGTAAGGATATTGGTATTATACAACTGTGACAAGCGCGTGATTACATTCTCAGTGTGACTCAGATTCACCTTGAATAGCACACATGACCACTGAAGACAAAGTCTTGTGAGGACAAGGAGGTATATTTAACTTCTTTCTCTGCCAGTTCCAAGGTCATTGATGATGTCCTCTGTGACTACCTCTCTCTACGTAAACCTTGCAGCAAATGTGATAAGACAGGATGAAAAATATTCTGCATGGAGTCTTCAGGGCCAAAAGCAGTAGTGGAATGAGTGTAAACAACTTTTTTATCATCAGCAATTAAAGGCCAAAAGCAATAAATCAAAGAAGCAGAAAGTGCCACATGTATTAATGACTCCTTTCCTTTGGTTAAATTAATTATTTATAATGTATGGCCGGCCTATTGAATTCAGTTAGAGGTATTGTGTAACATTGTATCTTACAAGTTGCAAGATGCTCAACAAGTTACACTCTAATGGTATTGTATTCACAACGGAGTTGCTAGTGTTGAGTTTTGCCAACCTTATGTCAGGCAAAGCCTGAGAATATGTTAGAAATAGTGCTGTATGCAGTGCTGGCAAAGGTGTTTCAGGTGGATTTCATGGTGAAATTACAGATGGGGTCAGATCCCCTTTACAACCATCTTAGAGCAATGCATACATTTCTGAGTCTTATGGAGCCTTCAGATGCAACACAACAATGGCACCCCTGCACTCTGAAACCCATTATTTCCAATAGCTTGTGCTACACAATAAGGTTTTGCTATTCAGCTTGCACACGTGCCATGGTTAACATTGTCAAAATGTATGGACCTGTAAAAGGAACTTATTGATATAACTTGGACAGGTGGATGTTCCTCACCTTTTCTGTTCAGGTTATTTGATTCATGACAGTTGCTGCACCATCATGTCTTTTACTACAGAGGGTTTTGGCGTGAAGGAAGACCAGCTGAAAGACTATGTCAGCTCCATGTCATGCATCTCCTGAGTTTTTTTTTAAATTATTATTACCTGATCCCATGAGATCATGTCCTGTTACATTTTCTGTATTTTTGTGGTTTGATATAAGACTTGACAAGTCCCATTTCAGTTTGTTCAGACATTAGCTTACTAATAATGTATATATCAATGTTTCATATCAATGCTTTGAAATGCACCCTCTGGTCTGATCTTGCTCCATTAACAAGCATCTTGGTTATCTCTGCTCTCTGCCTATGTAACGTAACGTAATAGTCATTTAGAATGCTGGTTATCTCTGCTCTCTGCCTATGTAACATAACGTAATAGTCATTTAGAATGCTGGAAAGCTGCAGGAACAATAACCTCTTCGCTTTAAATAACATTTTTCGTTCAGCTTTGATAAAAGTGTCTTTCAAATTATATTACATTAATAACTTTCTTAATTGAATGTTCTGCTTTACTTGTTTGGCCCCTTTATAGACTGTGATTGTCAATAGTAGCTCTAAAATCAGAATATAAATCTTCATTTTCCAAACAAAACCGTGAAACCTGATGCTGCTCTTACTGTAGGAAATGGCCATACATATTTACAAAAGAGAGCAAAGTATCATTTGTCAACGTTTACCAGTGAAAAATGATCTGGAAAATACAAAATCCCAGTCTGCAGTGACATCCCTGCAGCAGTTCAGGCTATTGGTTCAGTCCTCGTGTTTTGAGGTTCTGAATTATAGTGGCAGATGGATGATTTATTGTTTTGCTTCCTACTTTATGGTCATTTTTATGTGAGAACAGAAATGGGCTTTGCGCAATTGGAAGCTCCCTCTCTTTGGATCTCTGTAACCCAGAGACAGAGTTAATTCACATTTTATGTGAGCAGCTGTAAAATACATGCCATTCCAAAACAAAGGAGTGGCTCAGCTGGTTTGCTTTAGGCATATCAGACATCGCATATAGCGTAGATGCACATGTGAAGAGACTCTCATACAAAAGAGCTGCATGCCACAATGTATCCTCCATGTTTCTATCCCTCAAACAGCTGCTGTTTAGAAAGCAAGTCAGGTACATCACAATCTCAAGCAAAAATGTATCTTTGCTGCTATCAATGCATATATTCTATCCATCCTATTTGTACAGGCAAGTCCTGACAAGAACTTTTCTTCAAATGTCTTTACCTAATGGTAAACAGGCAAATATGTTTGTCTTTCGGAATGGATATAATGGATATATTTCTATTTATTCGTAGAAAAACTCCAGTCACTAAGATGGTTTGTCATCTCTGTCTTGTTTATTTTCAAGGTGGCCTTAGCCTTTCTTTATCTGTTTTTATGTAGATGTAAAAAGGAGAGAGTACCCTTAGTGAGACCCCCACGTCTCCCCAAATGTAGCTGGCTGCCAACAAGAGAATGGGTACAGCAGAGATGAAGTATGACGTGCCTAAAGATCTCCTTAATTGGGCTCCCATTCATTCCCTTAGATGAGGTGCTGGAGCAAAGCTTCATCTGGGCTCCCTCTGTTGAGATGAACGGGACTTGGAATATGATCCCCCTCTCTTAGAAGAACATGGAGCACAGTCCACTACCAATAATTTGATCTAATGGGATGGCATGTAGTTATGGTAACATTAGGGGAAGCTCTGCAGCAGCCAGAAGGAAACAAAAGGAGAAAGCAGAAAGAAAACAAGATTTCCGCTGACCCTTTTGCAGAAGATGTTATGAAAGAGAAGAAGAGAACCTCTTGGCAACAAGAAATCTCAAGGACACACTGAACAGGATTGTCTGCTCTGACAGCTATGGGATGCAAGAGGACTGAGAAGACTGAATCATGCTGGAGTAGACAGAAAGCTGTCCCGTCACATGCACTCTTTCAAATGGTTTTATTGATCTCACACTTCATTTGGGACTTGACATGCACAGTGTGCCTTGTTCTGTACCTCCAAAAGCACAGCAGGCTGGACGCTTCAACGATTAAATTCTGTCTCTGGCTTTTTGTAATAGTTTGAGGACCAATCACTCTCAGAAAATCACATGTATTTTATAACTGAACAGGTGAGCAGTCATCAGTGGCTAAATGACAATTGTGCATCATTGAGTATTCACTCCATTTGTCCTTGTTATACTGTATGTGTAATTGTGATACACTTACTCCAACAAAGTCCATTTGCTTGAAGTGGGCTCAAATGGCGTCACTGCATACTAAGACAAGCAGAAACACAAAGAGAAGATAATGTCTTTGTGTTCATGTTCTCTGATATTAGGAGATAATGCATTCCAGGATTGCACAGAGAGGATAAATAACATGGAATGCCAGGGATAGTCATTAACCTACATGGACCTACACAAAGTGCTTCTCATGACCAGAGTAGTAGCAAAAGCTCATGATGACGCACCCACAGCTAAGAAACCTTTGAGCACACAAACAACCCAACCATCGCAGCGAGGGCCCGCCAAAATCTCTCTCTCTCTCTCTCTCTCTTTCTATCTCTCTCTCTGTCTCTCTCCACCTGTCATTCCACTGAAAAGTTATCCAAATTGAAAAAGTGTACTGTTACTCAACATACTGAAGATACTGTATATGAGCCATTAACACAACAATGTGCATTAAACAGCATACATCATTTATTAGGCCCCCAATTTTTTATAGTCACTGAATTGGTCATTTATTCTGGGTAAATCTTGCATAACCTTAATAAGATGGGCCAACTATTTGGTTATTAAGGCAGTACCAAGAATAAATGATCGATACGATATGTATACTTGGTTAATAAAGGGTTAACAAATGATCTTATTGAGCATTAATACAGACAATGGTAATCCATTAACATTTTACACTTGAAATAGTGTTTGGCATGACGTTGAGACATCTTGATTCTTTACTACAATAATCTCACTTTGCAGGATATGGATGCCTTTGTTGAGGCTAAGGATGCAAGGCAACATCCTTTATTCAGAGCCGAAGGTCTGTGACACGAGACAGAGGTGTCTGCGATCATCCTCATCTTAGAGTACTCTCGGCAATCACCTTGTCTGCTCGTCACTTTGGAACCTTGCCAAACAAGGTTAGCGTGTCACTTTGATGATGGAAATCTATTTCAAAGGCTTTTAGAGACAGATGTGTAAGCCCCTTTTCTGCTCGCGTGAGCTGCAGCGCTATGTGCGCGGCCCACTGCTCTTTTCACTTCCTGCCAGCCAGCCAGAAAATGTGTCCAACCGAGCTGCCTGTGCACTGTATGTACATCTGAACTAGAGAGACTTTGTCCAGCTCCTCTGTCGTATGTATAGATTTGCATTATGGCTTTGTAAATGCATTCTTTTCTCCTGAAGTAGCTCAACTAAAGCCATAAGGTATTCAGGGGTGAACTGCCAAACATCAGTGCTATAAAAAGTACAGCAGAGGTCACCATCCTGTGTGTGTTTCAGAAGGATGTTGTTTAAAAATGCATGACTTAGTGTCTATTCCGCATTCTTGGAGTGAATAAATGCCCAGAGAATAAGTGCTGAGGCTTTGTAGGTATCTCTCTATTGTGTGGCGTCACTTTCCTACTTCTTGGGTCAGAGCATACCACAACCGGGACCAATTCAGATATCTCTCTGATGGAAAAGGCCAGGTGAGGGAACACTCTGAGTGCAGCAATCATTGGATTCTGTATTGCTGTTTTTAAAAGTGATTTGTTTACTGCATTCTGTAATGAATTTAGAAAATGTATCAAGCAAAATCTACCATTCATAGCACAGAAGTATTTTCAATTCTGTACATTTATATTTATATTTTATATTTGTACACACACGCATAGTGCATACATAGTTTGTCATTGTCTGGTTTCTAGGCAACAGCTGCTCAGGAGATGTCATCCTGGCTCACAGGCAGATTTAAATTAATTAGAAGTGCATGCAATTTAGTCCATGCAGGTGTGAGTGACTGGAGAGATGTTGTTTGAAAGAATGCTGGAACTTGTTTTGTTTGGGATAGCTCTGTACATCTGTTTTTATCCAAAATACTCTCAAGTTGTTTTGAATTTTGTTTATGTAAATTTGTAATATATGTTTGCCTGGTGGACAACTGACTGGAGGGCTGCGAAAGAAAGAACGCCCATTGCATCCTAATAAACCATTTCATTGTGACAGAAACATGGTCATTTATTTTGAACCAGCTAGGTTAGTTAAAAGAAACCATGTGCTATGACAAGTTTTACAATGGAAACTGCACAATATATGAAATGTTTGAGTTAATAAATAATGATAGGTTTAATGTTCCAATTTGCAACATATTATCAAGTCAGACTCTGCAGGTAGGAAGCCTAACTCCAGCACATTTAAGTTCCATTTGCTTGATAGACTCTCAGCGGAAGCCACAAAATCATTAAAAGGAAAAAAAATGTGTGAAATTTCTTTCCTTGTTTTGGCAAATACATATTTTGTAGTAGTTTGTGTTGAGGTTGGCCTGGGTGAACCCAGATGAACCTGTTAATAAATTTGCGTTTGCTCTGCAGGTTCGTCTGGGTTCACCAGGGCTACAGGCTCTGTCCTGCTCATCCTCTTATTGGGATTTATGTTCTAATACTGACCGGCAAACTCTGACTGAGTTACAACTACATTACAACACACTCTTTTGAAAATGAGCTGTACTGCTGCACTTAAATAAACCAGGATGGCCTTATATAACACTAGAGGAACATTTGATTTCATTGTTAAGATAATACTGGGAATCCTTCTCATTCCTACTGTCTTATCTGCATTCTAAGGATTTGGTGTGGCATCAATAAATTCTAACAATATATGCCTGTGCCAAGTACACTCCATTAAAAGCCTATAATTATATTATGTCATTATAATCAAATTATTACAGTAGGTTGACAATTAAATTGGGCTTGTATTGAGTCATAGCATGCAGATCTTGTCACTGTTTCCTCTTTAGTGTAGTCCAGATATTTTCCATAATTACATCATTTTTTTTCATCATTGAAATGTTTAAAGTGTCTTGAATAATTGTTGTCATACGTAACATTTAAAAAGTGGCATATTTGTAATGTTCATATAATGAGCCTATTTTTGTTCAGTGTAATGTGAGTATAAGTGTTGACTGGTGGCAAAAATCCCCAAAGGGCTTTTGATGAACTCTGCTTCACCCACAGATGCTGGGCTGTCATTCATCAGGCCTCCCATCTTCTGAAGTCCTTCTGCTAATTAGCAGTGCATCACCGCTCCATCCAGAGTTCAGCCTGGATTTGACTCTATAGCAGTCACTCATTTCACAAGAGGAAAAAATCCCCTTCTCTTTGGGGAGAAGCTCGGCTTTGAGGCCTGTTTCCTCCTACTTGCTGTCAAGCCATGGTCATGTCAAGTCCCGTCATTCGAAGAGCTCGGAGAGGGAGGGAGGCTTGAGGGAGACAACTTGTGGATCTCAAGAGTCATCATTACCACAATCTCCTCACTCACAAACATACACACACACACACACACACACACACACACACACACACACACACACACACACACACACACACGGCATCAGACGACTGTCCCAGTCTTTATGTAAGATGTGAGGAGACAGTCAAGATGCTGTTATGTCCAGCTTCCACTGAAGACAAAAACGCATGCGGCCCAGATTGGGATGCAGTGATGCTGTTATACCCTTCATGTGTGATAGATCTAGTCCTGAGGGGCAATTATCAAAGAAGTAAAAGTATGACAGAATCCTAAAATGTCCCTGACTGCAACAAATCTCTCAAATATGGGAATGTACTATAGCAAGCTGATCTGGCCCCCTACCACCAAACATAACTATTTGAGCAGAAAGTGAACATCACACTTACAAGCATTTGCTCTTAAAGTCCATAAGCCACATTTCATCATGAAATGACATGTATCCCTTACCTAATAGCATAACTCTTTCAACCATGTGTTCAAAAGCCGTCGTCCCTGCATTTTTCATGATCTCTATTTCCAGTGTGTCACATCATGCTATTTTTGTGCTGTTGATGTCCAGCCAAAAGGTTTATTCTTAGTTGGCTGAGAAAACCTGGAAGATTTTACTGGAAGATATTACTAATTTAAACATGGTGTGTGTCTGCTGTCTGAATCCATAGGAATCTTTTTTTTTTTTTACTTTTTTTAATTAAAAATGTAGCTCCTGTCTTTGTCTCAGTTTGTCTATGTAATACTGACCATGGCTTTGATCTTCTAGATGTTTGAATATCATGTTTTACTTCATTTACCATCTAATCATGTTTCTGCCTCAAATAGCAGAGACTACTTCTAGGTTACTTCACAGAGATACACTATATACCAGCGGTTCCCAAACTTTTTTCCCCGCGGACCACCTTCTACATCCTGACTCGGCTCGCTTACCCCCCACCATCCGAAAAGTAACACATTCTATTGACGCATTCCATGCATCATGTTTAATTAGCCGGCCTACATGGTAACAAACAACAACATCAAAATGTGCAACTGGTCTATGAGCTCTCACACTAAAAAACAGTGTGGAGAACAACATTAGACTGGTTAGATAGCACCTCACTGTAAACCACGTACTGTGGCCTTGGGCAGTCTGTCTCCAAATCCACGTGAAGCCTATTGTCTATATGCCTCATCATGGGCTACTTTCGTTTTTTTCGCGCAGTCTTTTCTGTCTCGTCCTTTCTTTTATCCCCCTGCGCTCCACCTCCATCATTCTGCCCTCCATCCCATCCCATCGTCTCCTGCTGTTTCTCTCGCTTCTCTTCTTCGATCACTTTAATTACTCCTTTTGGGACAGTGTCCCTATCTTTAGTCAGTTTTCCATGTTTGCGTAGCCTTCTAAATAGCCTATAGGCCTGCGAAACTAACGCGCCAGATATTTTGGCTACCCGCAGGAAATCACATGCATTGTGGGTAGCTTATTTTTTCAATGAAACATAGCCTGCTATAGAGTTTACAAATGATTTCCTTTAATTTCACGTCTCCATATCATTATCACCCGATTCGAAATTATGTATTATTTTTTAATTAATTCGATTATTAAGGCGAGACACTACAGGTGAATAGGGTAAAATTTTTAAATAATAGACATCACCATGAACCTTTCTCAGTTGATTACTTACACAAGTATGAATAAAACATTTATTAATTAATCATTTTTAACACCTTTCCGACATTGCCCTTTTCATCTCGCGTACCCCCTAGTGGCAGCTCACACTGAATGTCATTCAGTAGATATTCATCAACTTACAAAAAACATTTATATGCCTTTGATGAATTAGCTATGGGGTTTATGTCACATATGTCACAGTTTTTATTCTTCTGAATATGGTTACATTTTAAAGAGTTAATGTCAATGTTGATCTGGAAACTGATCTGCAAAGGTCTCATAATCCATCAGCAGTGAATATACTGTAAAATGGAATCATCATCATAAATGTATACCCTGCAAACATATCAGCCCCATGGACAGTAAAATGAAATCACTTTCTTGTCTCTACAGCAATGACTGAACAGGCAAACAACCACAACATCAAATGTATTTCCGGACTATAAGTCGCACCGGAGTATAAGTCGCACCAGTCAAAAAATGTGTCATGAAGAGGAATAAACCATATGGCTTTATCATACCATTCATGACACATTTTAAAAAAACATATATATATAAATATATATATATATATATATATATATATATATATATATATATATATATGTTGCACCTGAGTTGCAGGACCAGCCAAACTATGGAAAAAAAAGTGTGACTTATAGTCCGGAAAATACGTTAATGATGGTGCACCCATTGTGATGGTTTAAAATGCATTGAACAGTTGTCTTGAGCACTTCCACATCCCAAAAGAAATGTAAGATGGAAATGATGTTCTCTGTGACGTATCATGTACTGTGCACTGGTCTGGTCATTCCTGACTTGTTTTTCTCATCATAGCTCAGTAGCAAGCCTTCTGTTAAATGACTTCATAGACTCAAGACAAGAAATCATTTGTCAAGGATCTTTTGCCTATTTTCCTTTTGCATAACAGCTTTTGTCTATTTTTGTCAGTATACAGTAAGCCTGAACTTACAGCATAGCAAAGAATGGAAGACAGACTCAAATCACTTTTCCTACATGACTCCTCGCTATTAGACTACTACAGTAAGCTAATCTTAATCATGATGAACTATAATTAGCCTTTAAAAGTCCACTTTAGGTTTAGTCACAATTTGATCAAGCGTATGCTTGCAATGACTCTGCACAGTTTCGGCTTCACTTCAGGCCATTAATCTCGACATTGAGAGACTCACACTTGACAGCTTGACACATTAGTTGACTGCTTCATGCTGTTGTGATTGTTGTGCTCAAGAAGATATGAGCTGGGTGTTAAAAGTTATAACTTTAATTCAGCACTTTTTAGACTTGAGTTCCTTTTTGAAATGCTATGCTGACATTTTACAGTTTGGTGTTTAAATCTACAGTAGCAACATTTTGAGTCAAACCATTTAAATAAACATTGGGTGCAATTTAATTCATATTCGATACAAATCTCTTCTCATAAATTAAAGGGAATTTTCTGCTTTATTCAGTGGGCACCAAGGGTAAAACACAAGCCAGAAGAAACATGATCACTGCTGGTAATTCAATAGCCTGAACCATGGGGTGTTTTCATTGAACCTTGGAGGCTCGGACTTGCAGATACAGTATAGGTGTCCCTGGAATAAAACTGGTGTTTGGTTCTCTCTCTCCCTCCCTCTCTCTCTTTCTCTCTCCCTCTGTTTGTGTGTGTGTACATGCTTGCTGTATACTGGGCACCAACACTCTTCAGGTGGTCTGTAAGTGTCTCAGTGGCCTTTCTGTCACACGCTGAGGCTAACCTTGAAACTCAGGGCAGAATCACTTTTAAGCAAATGAGCTGTTTATATGATTTCCAAGACAGCAGGGAGGATGGTCATTACCTGACTCAATAGTGACACTTTTGACCAAAATACATGGTTGCCCTTCTTCAGGCATCTTCTCAGTGTCACTCTTGGCTGACTCTTGTCCAGTATCTCCTTCATGAAGCATTTTATCTTACTCCTATCATTTTTATCTTACCACTAGGAGTGCTCCTAAATTGCACTAAAATATTTTACGTAGGAGTTTTCTCTTAAAAGTTATTCACAAAGCCTCTCAAACCTACCCTGGATATCCAGAGTTATCACGAGAGCACAATTTGAATTTGCTAAGCAAGTCACTGGCAATGAGTAGCCTAATGATGCTCGTTACCTATGCCCATGGAACCGAGCTGCACCAATCACATTGGTGTATCTGATATAGGCGGGCCAGAGGCGAGCTAAACTGATGACGACAGTGCTGCAACATGGACGCCTGGAATCAGTCAGTAAACATTGGTGATAGTGTTATCCAATTGTGTGCAGTGCAGTGTTTTGCACGGTCTGTCCGAAATTACAGTTTTTTCTGATTGCTTAAGCACATTTTTTGTAACTATGGCTTTTTTTGCAAAACTCTACACACAAATGGCAAAACCTCTCACCCAATCAGCAAAACATTGTAGTTCTCTTGCAAAAGCTAACACACCTTGCTTACAGTAACTCTTCACACCTTCGTAAAAATGGTGTTTTCGTATCTAACAGTAAACACAAGCCATCACAATAGTAAGCACACAATGTGCCAACAACACACTGATGGTATGAATAAAAAACACATCTGGCTTTTGCTTTCTCTGTGCACAAGGTAGACTATGTCATTTTGAGGTCATACTTTTGTCATAGTTCTGTAAACATACAGGGATCCCAACTTCAAGTATTACATGTAGTGTTTATTTACACACATCAAAACAAACACAAGTGTGTTTTTCCAAGTCAAAACACAAAATAGCATTTCACTGAGACAAAACAAATCAGTCTACATCGGGTCGTCTCTCTCAAAATTCTGTCTACATCACATGCAATGTCCTAGTCCAAAGCACCGGGAAAAATATATTCTGGAATGACGTATCCAGGCCTGACATGACAATATCCCCACATGTAGACTGTTTTTTTGTCTGTTTTTTTCTCTTCTCACTCTTCCTGCTCACTCCATCGTACCCATTGTACATTACCTGTGGCTTATTAATAGTGCTTAGGCTGATTGCAAAGTGAACTAATTATCTAAAACAGTTTTCACATGAGAAAGTGTGCCAGAGAGTTGGCAAAATAGTGTAAATAATAGCCATTGTGCCTACAGTTGTGCAAAGTGTGTGTTACAAAATTGCAAACTGAGTGCAAAGCAGTGTTTGTGCTTTTAGTTTTGCGAACTCAGTGAGTGGTTTTGCCATTTGTGTGTAGAGTTTTGCAAAAAAAGCCATAGTTACAAAAAATGTGTTTAAGCATTCAGAAAAAACTGTAAGCGCTCACCTGCAGTTAAGAGTCATAAAAAAATATGTTTTAATGATATTCGTGTCATTTGCGGGTGGGTCAGTTCAAATTAATTAAATATATAGCCTATATATTTGTAAAAATACTTAAAGTACCACGAGAAGGCTAACATCAATATTTAACTCATAATTGCTTTTCAAAGATATCATTGGTTGCAGCACACCTGCCACATAGTCAAGTCAAGTCAGTTTTATGTGTATACTATAGCACATTTCACATAGGCTAGATGCACAGAGCGCTACTTGTCACATAGACTACCTATGTGATAGAAGGATGAAGATGGAGACGGTAGAGAAGCTGGAGACGAAAGAAGTTAACATATTAAAGACACCCCTCTAGGAAAAGCGAAATATGGGAAATATTTGGAAAGGTTCTTAAAGAAGATGAGTAGTGCAAGTTATGTCCTATGCCCTTTTTGCGAAACTAAAAGTATGACAGCCATTAGCCTAAACAGGCACGACCAACATGACTTGTCTCAAACGCGGCAAGCCCTCCCAGCCAAACCGAGTAAGTGCAATTCCCAGACCTCAAGCAAGCAATAGATTGCTTTATATTATACACTGACCTGGAACAGCTTTTTTAGACTAGGCACCTGCCCACGTTAAACTTTTAGCCTACAGCTGTGAGCATTTGATATGTGATGTCAAAGGGCGCCTGCAGGAATAAATGTAATGTTAGACAGACTACACACAGCCATATCTATGTATAGGTCATGCCATGGTAGGTTCGCGCGTTGGTAGCCTATGCGTAAAAGTTACCAGTTCGTTCTGTCTGTGACGTTAAACAGTGTATGTGCTTTAACTTCAAAGCTTTGTGCTTCATTCAGCATTATAAACCAGTTGTTATGCTAACGTTTTGCCCAGCAATGTACTGTATATCTCTTGCCTACCTTGCCTCCTCCACCGTTTTGGTTTGAGAGAAAATGTATGTCCATGGCCTTGAAGTCTTGTCTTAGTGTTTAGTATAGTATAGAGTCTTTATTGTTTATAGGATATTCTTTTTCACACATATCATTGTTACATTCCATGCAGGATGTACACAGCCTCATACATAGAACGTATAACATATAACACCCCCCCCCCCCCCCCCCTAGTTCCCTCCCTCCTCAACACCATACAAGCAAAAAGGTGGACAATGCAGACAATATAAAACACAAAAGAATAGGGGGGATGGCTAATTGTCACAGGAGTTTGTTTAGTGCAGTGATTGCTGAGGGTATACAACTTTTCTTATAGTGCGCTTTTTTCCAGTCCAGGGCTCTGTATCTGCGGCCAGATGGGAGTAGCTAATCCTTAAAGGTGGTTGCGTGCGTGCTTGCGCTCTTGTCCTGCATGCCTAACTGTGTGTAGTTCTACTACATAAAGTTTCGCAAATAAATTAGTTTGTTTTACAGAAATGGCCTACTGTCACACTGCATGGTAGACTACATTATTTTATACAACATTTTGTAAATAAGCGGGTCGGATCAGGCGCGCGGGAACCTATTTTTGACCAGGGGTGCTGAATAACAAAAATAATGGATGTCTGACGATTTCTCTCTCCCCCCTCCCCTGGACATGTTTAGGATTTTGACTGCTAAATACATCATTTTAGTGCGGTGTGCGGGTGATAGCGAGAAGTTTTAGAAAAGTCCTGGGCAACCACAAATTCCAATGTTCCGCGACAGCACTCCGAGTCCCCTGCGCCCACCCTAACCCCACAGAAGCGCACTTGACATCGTTAGCCTATTTCAGTAGGCCCTATAGCTAAGGAAAATTACTTTTCTGATCGTCAAAACCACACCAGAGATGTTAGGCTTAGTCTTGCCTGTTTATAATTCTGAGAAATTCTTGAATTGTGTGCATGTGTGCGTGTACACGTTTATGTTTATGTGTGTGCGTGTGTGTGTGTGTGTGTGTGTGTGTGTGCGTGCTTGTGTGTTTGCCTGCGTATGTGTGTTTGTGCATGTGCATGCATGCATACATATGTCTACTGTGTGAGTATGTGTCATACGTATGATTACTGTGAATGTATGTGTGTGCGTGTGTATCTGTTTATGGACATGTGTGCACGTGGAATGGGTTAACATGACCCCTGATATTCACAGAAAACTGTCTCCGGCCACCTACAGGCCAGTTGGTGTATAGTAACATAAATTAATTTATTGTGTGGCCCCCCATTAACGGAATTCCACGAAACTTGGCGTGCATTCAGAGGGTGTCATAATGATCCTACACTTCCAATTTCGTGCAGTTTTGACTATGTTAGGTCACAGATACCTGCGATTACAACACCTCATTTTTACTTTTTTGTGTTTAACTAGGTGGCGCTATACATGAAATGAGTGGCTATGGAATGGGTTGACATTGCCCTTTGAGATCAACATACAAAAAAAATGGTCCTCCTAAACCCTACGGTTCTCGAGATATTCACAGAAAACTGTGTCTGCCCTACCCTCCTTTCGGGGGGTGCAGTCCAGCGGGGGGGCTACAGATCAAAACGAAAAACAATGGTTCCATGCTATCCATATGGGGTTACATGCCCACCAAGTTTCGTCTACCCCGGTCTTTCAGTGTCCCGGGAATCCTTGACGGAAATTCGCTGCGCGGCGGTCATAATAATTTCTATCTTAGCGACTAGGATAGTGAAATGATTTCACTAGCTATGCATTTATTATTTTTGCAAAACTGTAAAACACAATTAAAGTTTCTTTCAGCTTATCCATGTTTTTTTTGAACGTGTAAATCGCATAGAATATGTAGGCCTATATCAACCGTAGGCCTACACACTTGATCGCTATCACATAGATGAAACCACGCTACGGTTCTTACAGTAGGCTAACTGACTCACGTTCACGTTGATCTCTATAACTGTTAATTTTTAGTAGCCTATATTCAAACCTATCCATAACCCTTTTTTGCTATTTGACTCATCATTTCACATACAAAAATATAAATAATGTCAGACAGCGAATTAGTAATTATTTAAAAATATATATAATATTTTTTCTGCCAGCAGGGGGTGCTGCAGCACCCTCAGCACCCCCCTTCCCGCGCCCTTGGGTCGGATCGAGGGTCGGGTATAATTTTGTCTTAATTAAAGCAACACCAAACAGTTTTTTGTACCTTAAAATAATGTTTCCAAAATCGTTTCAGTGGTTAATCAACTCGTAACAGGGTGAACGGCACTTCTGCATTCGCTTCGCGGCCTTCTATCGGCTAAAACCGCACTATGTAAGTTTGCCAGATCGGGTAGCGGTTCTGTAGTTCGATGGAATGAGACATAAGAAACTACAAATTTGACTTGCATCTGATGTCGCAATACATCGTTTCATAAAATCATGCAACATATTCTACCTTGTCTGACATCGTTATTTGCAAAGCCAGTGCTCGAAAAACAATTAGCATGCGTGCGACAGATGAAAAGTTCTTTGGTGTTGCTTTAATATTCGCGGTCCGAGTTGTGGTCAGGTTGATTAAAATATTGGGCGAGCTCAGGCCGCTTGTGACCAGACCCGCGCACCACTGGTGCAGTGATATTTTAAAATGCATGCTTGGTACCGCCCCTCGAGTTGGGCCATTTCATTACTCATAGCCAGATCCTTAAATCTTTCTAGATTTGGGTCTGGATTTCTCAGACCTCTTAATAAGGAAAAGTGACAACTCCTAAGATAAGAGAAGAGTTTTGTTGCAATGGTTGATGTCATTACTCATGCACGAGCTTGACTGATGTGACTACCTTGATTGGCTAATGATTATAACACGGGAATGATTCCAAAAACCTCCCCTACAATGATGAGTGACAGGTGACAGGTCTGAGAATGCAGGCCTACACAAGTAGTGAGAAGGACAAACGATGATGAATAACTGAATAAATAGTCTAAATGAGTAAAGAGTAAGACAAAACAAATAGCCTATAGTAGCCTAATGAAATATACTATGGATTGATGCCATATCTTTGTAACATTTGTATGAGTCTGTATAGTATGAAGACACATTTGCAAAGAGGAGAAACAACTTAATTTGATTTAGGCCTACAATGAAATGCTACATTTAGTTTAGCCGACATGTTGACAATGAATGGTTTTGATTGTTGTAGGGATGGATTACTGAACGGGCCTACCAGGCCCAGGCTAGGGACTCAGAGGGCCCTGAAGCTCAAGCCTCTGTTTTGAGGTCACTATTATGTTCTCCACTCCTGATATCTGAATAGGGCCCCACAGGTCACACTATGTTGCTTTGTAATCGACATCTTTTTTCACAGCAAGATGCCTTAAATCTGTTGATGGTTATATTATATATGTAAGTCTCAATCTGTCCATTTCTTTCCACAAAACTCACCAGTCTTCATTTAAGGGGTTATTTCTTTAAAAAAAAATCTTTCAGGGTGCTTTGGTTTGGCTGCTACACACATGCGGGATGGAGGGGTAGTATTTTCTGGTAGGTCAAGTAAAGAGGAGCCTGTCATTATTGTGAGATGGAAGCTGTTCATGCTCAATTTCCTGCCATGCACCCCACTAAGGTTAGCACACTTCTCTTATCGGGCTGATGCTCACACTCTGTGTGAATCAGGTCCTCCTTTCAGCCATCCTGAAATGCTTCATTCAGATCATGACAGCAGGCAAGCTTACATGTAGGCTGTATAATATAACTGTACTTTGAGTAAATATAAGCAAGACACATATACCTCTCAATCTGTTAACTGAATCCCACCTTAGAATTATATACAGTATAGTATTGAGCAATTTTAAAATAAACATTTGCCAACATCTGTTATGGCAGGACTTTAATGTAGGGTAAACCACATTTTGAATTGCTTCTACAAAATGCATGTAGTGTCCTCCCCTCTCACATACTGCATTATGAGCACAGCACATAGCGTCTGCATTTTAAGCAGACAAAGGAAGACAGACTTACCGGTAGACATGGCATCCATTCAGTGTGAAACCACAGGTTATTTCAGACTTGTGTGGGCTGAGAAATGAGCTCTTCATACACCATGCTTTTTTGGGAGGAAATAACTTGTCAGTGACCCCTCTCATTCTTAAAGCCCAGTGTTTGACTTGTGTTGTCTGTCCCTGTCCAGCCATTAACATCTACATGCTAGCTGCGGGCAGTCTCCCAGCACTGGTTGGACCCTTTCTGTTGACATATCTGGATCAGACCCCACTGATGGTCTGACCCTGCATGTGAGGCTGACAGCCTTGGACAGAGTTTACCCATTCAAGCTCAAACTGCCATCCAGATGGCCACATCCCAGCTGAACCCACTGACAGTTGCTATTATTTTCAGCCTTCATGCTTGGGGGCCTCTCCAATTCATAATGCAAAAAGGGGGTTTGGATAATTGCTGTCGTTGCCCAAGGTTTAGAATGTGGAAAAATAATAAAAGAAGAAGAGCACAATGGATGACGTCTGTATAATTCAGGGATATAATTTGTTAACCAATGAACAACTGGCATACAATTTCCTGGTGATGGAGGGAAAACTATAAATTCCTCTCGAGGCAGAAAGGAAAACACAACTTGGCAGTTCTTTCCAGGTCAAACATATTACACATTCTGACATCAGTGCAATTTGATTCTCTTGGGGATTTGACTCTAGATTGGCAGTTAACTGGCTTTAGTAACTGTCCATTGCCATCTTTTCCATGGCAAGAGCTATTCACTTTATGCTATATGACATGCATGCTTTTGGGTGTGTTTGCACCGTTTGATTGCATGTGTGTGTTTGTATGACTTTTGTCTTGTCTTGGTGCTTCCTGGTCTCAATTCTTTCAAAATACCACTAAAATACTATCCTCAGTTGGCCATGACCTAGATGACGCAGCCATTTGACATGTGTGTGAAAGACTTTGGTAGCTGCAACACACCCAGTATGTCATAACAAAGCTGTTTAAAAGATCGGCTCACTCACTGTCTTCTGCCATCACATAGCACGTACCACACAAGCATACCCCACACTTTCTCATTTTACAGTGGCGAGCGCACTAACCTCTCTCATACCTATAAATTCTCTGACGGCAGCTGCTGTCCTGGCTGAGTTTACATTGCATTAGATGCAGAGAAGCATACAATATCTGGTAATTACACTGTGTGAGAATACAATAGGATCTTACCCCATTGAAAAGCATACTGAATTGCCTTGGCAGAGGTGAAGCAATGATTTAACATGTGTGGCTCTTACCTGTTTACCCATGTCCCTATTCAGATACAAGCGCTTCTGTATATTTCCAATAGCTATGGCTCCTGCTTCAAATGTGCAAATAGCTTCATCAGAATCCATATTATATTCTCTCTCTCATTTCTATGTTTCTCAGACAACACTCTTCATGATTTCATAATATGATAGATACCAAAACACAGATTTTCCTCCCATATTCATATACATTTAAATAATGGTATTAGTGGTATGTGCAGGGACAAAGCCCTCTTTGGCAGATCAGGGCAATGAATGATTACATTCACCAGCTTTTTCCATTGACTTTGTACTTTAAACTGAAAGATTTCTTGATTGAAGCCCTGTAAAGATACTCATGCTGCTGCACTTAGATTGTTGTGAGGGTGTGCAAGAAATATACCAATTCAGCTTAAACTGTAGTGTGATGTATGAAACAGTGATGTATTATTTATCCAGCCGGAAGCCCAAACATACTTCAGTAATCCATCAGTATTTCAAACTATACAAACTTTATGAAGTATACAGTAAGTACCTTTTACATTTTCAATACAAACTAGATGTACCGCATAGCGGTACAACATATGACCGCCGCTCAGTCCTGTACATCCGTTCCGCGAAAATAAATCACACTTCAATTTGTCTCCATATTTTACTCCATCCCCCACTCTTGAAACTTTTGTGTATGCTTGTTTGGCATGCCTGAGTGTGTGTGTGCGGCTGCACAGAAAGTAGCCTACTGGTGCTGAAAAGGTGAATAGATTGTAGAATAGCCAAGGAAGATGTAGCACTGTTATAAAACCTTTAAAATCTCTAAACAATCACAAGTAGGGCAGTTCATCACAGTTCATCCATTGCAACTGGATTGATGAAAGGTCACTTACACCTGTAGGCTACATTGTATTTGGGAAAAGCAAAAGGTATCAGCATAATGTTATTTATTTATTTATTTATTTATGTATTTATAAACAAAAACATCTCTGTCAGTTCCATGCCGTTTTCAACAGCTATCAAAAACAAAGGTCATTTTTGGATGGATGGATTTTTTTTTAATGTTTCTTCTTCTACATAAGATTTTAGTCATCTTTAGTTCATGTAATACTTTATTGTCAATGCACAAATTAAGTAACAGTAGTCTGAAACGTTATTGTTAATGTACAAATTAAGTAACAGTAGTCTGAAACGAAATGCTGTTTTACATCTAACCAGTGGTGCAAATAACTGACATGTCCAAATGGGCCTTGATGAAATGCGTCGCTAGACAGTTCATACACATTTTAACGGGACAAAGTTGAAGAGCTGTTGTCCGTTATTGTTCGTGCAAATATAGGCTGATTCATGTTCCCTTGCATTGTGTAACTGAGGTCCATGGCTAGTCTGGCTTTCACCAGACCAAGCTCAATCTTTTAAGAAATCAAAAAATAAATAGCGGGCAGATCAGGCTGGGTTCACCCAGCCTAGTCCATAGGCACCCGATATTGTTTAATTTTCCGATTGAGATATCCACGCTCTGGCTATTCTAAATGCAAAAATGCATCAGGGAGTTATGACAAAACTGTAACTAACAAACTAGATCCTAATAGAAAGCTGTTAGCTTCCCTAAGCTACAGGTAGGCTTATAGGCAGGTAGGCCTATTTACAACATAAATTGTCAATAGGCTATGCTGGCGACACAAATAAAATCTCCTTGGGAAACCAATGGCTTACGCCTTACAGCGTAACAAGCGGACTTAAACTGCCATATCGTGGCGAAAAGTTGTAATAAAATTCACGCAGCTCCATGAGTCAAGGAAAGCGCGAATGAAGTAGCCACTTCTAAATGGGACCCAGTAGCTTAAGGTGTGTTGCTAAAGCAGCCATAATGAAATGAAGGTGTCATTGTTTGGATACTTCACACACACGTGCTTTTTAATTTCGCAGACTCCAACTTACAAGCTGGAATCAAAGCACATCGTTTCCCCTCTCACACCCTGCACGCACTTAAAACAAAATAAACAGGCGTCTCAGTCTCAGTCTCATGCATGTACATGTATAGGCGAAACTGTATCAGACCGGTGTAACGTTGGTAAATCTTCCATTGCACAGAATGTTTTTTGTAGCACGTGCAACAAATGACAGTCGAAAGATACAATTACAGTGCTGCTATCAATTTGCTTGGTATAACCGTATTTATAGTTTTCTACAAATGCAATCAATCAAATTGGCCTCCATCACTCAACCAACACTAACGGTAACATTACCTAGGTCCTTATTGATATTATAAGATTAACGTACCTGCAGTAAAAAACAATCATGTCCGATAAACATCCTCAGATTTATTTCGGCTTCAAGAAGAAATGGGAATTACATTTCATGTGAACATCGTCCTATCCTTATTAGACGTTCTCTGCGGTAAACTAGGCCTTCAGTCCTTGTAGGAAGCGTCCATTGTTTTTCCAACCCACTCTTAACTTCCAACAAAATTACGTCTCACTGCAACGATGCGCCATCTAGTGGACAAACGACTACTTATCGCGAATACTGGAAATGCAGCCATGATGATGATGATGAATATTTATTTTGGCTTTCTTTTAATCCTACTGAATTTGTAATTATGTATCGGCCGTTCTAATACCGATAGTATGTGGGTGCCTGTGTGTGTGTGCATGTGTATATGTGTGCACCGCCATCTACAGGCCAATGAGTGTACAGTCACTAAATGTACACATAACCTAATTTTAGACCCCCCCATGGATGAAATTCTATGAAACTTGGCATACCCCCAGAGAATGCCAGGTCAATCATACACATAAAATTTGGTGCAGTTCTGAACATCTTAACTGAAGATAGGGGCGATTAAAGCAGAATAATATTGCATTTTCATTTTTCACTGGGGGGGTGCAAATCACAAATGAGTGATTATGGGCCAGGTTGATGTGGGCCCTTGAGACCAACATACCATAAAGGATTCTTCATCCTCAGTGCCACGATTCAGGTAGTTATTTAGGAAAAAATGCTTTTTTTGCGGTTCGGGGGGCCCAGCACGGGGGAGGGGGGGGGGGGGGGGTGTGGTGAGTGGCCCCCAGGGACGAAACGAAATTTTTCCGTAAAAGTCTAGTGGGGCTACATACCCACCAAATTTCATGTGCCCCGGTGGTTCGGTGTCCCGGGTATCAATGACCAAAGTAGATGACGGGAAAAAAAAAAAAACCTTTGACAATCCCTATATGACCGCTTCGCTAGCGGCGGTCATAATAAACCCTCCTTGGTTACTATAGGCCAACATAGTAATGACTACAGTCATAAAACGTTACAATGTTGTAATATAAGCCATTAGAGCTTTAAGAATCAGAAAGTGTCAGCTTTAAGTATTTTAGCTCTTGTTAATGACACTGGTACAATCATACATAAAAAAAAAAAACAACACATTGATATTTTATGTTTATTGATAAGTAATTAGAGAATGATATTCACTAAAATGCATTATGAATACTTTATAAACATTTCATTTTGAAATGTGTTTAGCATGCCTTATTTCTTAATTTTGTTTGTGCCTGCATAATCTATTTGCAGAAACTGAGATAAGAGGGTTTTTTTTTCTTCAAAATCTGTCCTAGTATTCACATAGATACATAGTCTAACTTTGCTTTGCACAACGACTGGAAATCATATTAAAAACCTTACTGTCTGTCAGAATCTGAATCTATTCCTTTTAAGGCTACATCAGTCTCCTTTCGAAGCACATGCATGCAGGGACTATTTCTTCCACAATATCCTTTTCCCCCAGAACACTCTATCAATTCAATCAATATGAAAACTGGGCCTCTTGCTGTGCTTAATCAAAACATCAAGTCTCAATTTGTCTCTACCACACAATTGCCTCCTTTCTCTCTTCCTGACCCTTCATCTCCCCTCCTTGGAACTACTTTCAGTTTTGATGACAATAGAGTAAGGAGCAGACTGTGATGGTTCATACTTTTCCAATTACTTCCATAGTTTTCTTTCTCAAGTCAACGAATTGTGTTCCATTAGATAAATGGAATATGGAGCCCTGAATACTATATGGATTTTCTAGCATCTATAATAAGAATGTTCCAAATCTCACAATTGTTCAAAGATGATAATGGAATTTTAGAGCAGAACATATAATGGCCCTTTTTTTAATGGCGCATACATTCAGAACATTTTACCAAGTGAAATCTTTGAACCACAAATTTGGTCAATTTCCAGTGCAAGATGGTGAATTTTAACAATGGAGACTTAGAGAATAGCATTGTCTGAAACAATACAAAAGATGCAAAGTGATGGGCTTTGCAAAGTAAAATATATCATCAAAGATGTAGTTTGTCTACCCATGTGCAACCACTTTTCAATTAATGACACCTTAAACACAGCTTAAACAAATCATTTAGGCCCTAACCTACATGTTTCCATGTCAAAATGTACATCCCTTAAGGCAGATGCTGACATATGTAATACTATGTCACCCAGTCACATGTTATGGCATTTTTGTTCTTCCAGGATATGAATCCCTTACAGTTCCTTTATCATTAAGGCCTGACTCTACTTCACTATTTATGAATAGTGGGTAGTGAAAAGGTGTCTTCTATTTGAATTCTGTGAAGAATTGAGTTCTAATTATGGTATAGTTGAAGTGATGATTTTGAGGGTGGTGACAGTAAAAGTATACCCTGTCCCAATACCATGTGCTGTGGCAACCCTGATGGGAACTGGTTCAATCAAAAGTATTTTCAGCATGTTATAAACACAAGATTTCTATGGACATAGGCCTACTATAAGCAAAGGTAGCTGATGCACGGGGTAAAATGACATTGTGTCGGACAGTATCCATATATTATCCCACTTATTATACGGTACTTGCCAAAATAATAAAAGTAAAGTCATTTATAAAAGTAACACGATGTAAGAATTGGTTCCATGACAGTCGGGACTGCCATTGGGAAATTATGCCACTCCAGTGGGGCGAAAAAATACAAAAAGGATGACGTTCCTGCACATTGCAACACAGTGCTGTGCAGCTGACTGAGGTTTGGACTGACATATTTAACCTGTCACTAGCCCAAGTAGCTGTCCCCGCATGCTTTAAAACCACCTCCATCATGCCGGTGCCAAAACTCTCCACTGCAACGAGCCTTAATGACTTCTGTCCAGTTGCACTCACCCCCATCATCATGAAGACCGCAGTCTGTTAGGTTAGATAACCACACCTCCACAACCCTCACCCTGAACACTGGTGTACCACAGGGCTGTGTGCTGAGCCCTCTCCTTTACTCCCTCTTCACCTGGAACTGCACACCTGTACATGACACTAACATCATTGTCAAGTTTGCAGACGACACTACGGTGATTGGTCTCATCAGCAACAATAATGAGACAGCCTACAGCACCTAACATTGTGGTGCACTGACCTGGCTCTCAACACCAAAACCACTTCAAGTTTCTGGGTGACCTCTCTTAGACCCTCAACACCTGATCAAGAAGGCTCACCAGTGTCTCTTCTTCCTGGGGAGACTAAAGAAGGTCCACTTGTCTCCTCAAATCCTGGTGAACGTCTACCGGTGCACCATTGAGAGCATCCTCACCAACTGTGTCACATTATGGTATGGCAGCTGCTTTGCCTCCGACCGTAAAGCACTTCAGAGGGTGGTGAAAACTGCCCAACACATCACCGGTTCCTCACTCCTCTCCATCAAGGCCATCCAGGGCAAGCTAACCACAGACTGTTCACCCCACTCCCCTCCGGGAGGCGTTACAGGTCTCTCCGCACCCGAACCTGTGGCTGTCACCTTACTGAACTCAGCCTGTGCCTGTTGAGGTGTCCACGACCATGGCAACCTCAACAGGGACAATAAGGAGGCGGACATTTTGCCCCTCAACAGCCACCTCCCCCCTGGACAATTGCATTACCCTATCCCACCCATAGTGTTCTATTTATATTTAGAAATATATATATTGTAATTATATTTACACATAGCCAGAGGCAGACAGAGTACACAGCTTCATTACTTGAGTAAAAGTACAGATACCCTTTGCTAAATTTTACTCAAGTGCAAGTAAAAGTACAACAGTCAGATGTCTACTTAAGTAAAAGTACTGAAGTACTTGTATTTAAAAGGACTTGAGTATCAAGAGTACAAGAGTAGCCTACATTTTCTAAATATTACATTACTACTGCCACAGTGCTTACATTTATGTACACGTCCTACATGGAGTTATAAAAAAAATTCATGTTAAAGGAGAATTCCGGTGTGATATTGACCAAAAATAATTCAGTGGAAATGCATGGATTCCAGTTGCTGCTACTGGAAGAAACTGGAATCCATGCATTTCCACTGAATTATTTTTGGAATCTGATCCCTTATCATACCTGTTCATTCTTACTCGTTGCTCGACTTATCGTGACTAAATTCAAGATGGCTGCAAACGCTAAACTTTGTGAAGATACTGTCTGTATAAATCGTCTTGTAAGTAAACTACCAGTGCTTTTTCAAAGTTCTCAATGTCTCGTTTTAAATGTCAGGGCCCTCAGAAGTCTACCAATGAAGTGTGGAGATACATTGAGCCTCGTAAATGGGTGTAAAACAGTGATTTATTTGCATGTCTAGCCCGATGCCGAAGCACCACTATTGAAAAAGCTGTTGGTAGCATCGGCTAACTAGCGCCAGATTTTGGAGTGCAGGGGACAAGCCGAGATGGGCTATGAGACATACGTTCACACTCGGTATCATGTTTCAATACACTTTAGGTCAATATCACACCGGAATTCTCTTTTAATACCTTGGAGAATGTAAAATGAATTGGAAGTAAAGTTATTTTTATCTTTTTACCCTGTTGCCAGGGATGGGCAGTATTTCTAATACATGTATTTAAAATACGTATTTCAAATGCAAAATACTATTTTGTAATTGAACCACTTGAAGCGAAAACTATCATTAACTTGTTCAGAAAATTTAAATAGTCTGGCGAGGTGGGGCCACAGGTTTGCACATTCCCGAGATGGACCTGCTGCGTCTTCATCCATTGTTTCGTCCATGGTTTCGTCTCTTATCTAAATCTCTTATCTTTTTTCCTTTTTTTTAGAAGTAGTAACGGGTACTCACGGTTATGGATAGAAATGTAGTGGAGTAAAGAGTACAATATTTGCCTCTCAAATGTACAGTCATGATCCTCGAGTAAAGTACAGATCCCTCAAAATTGTACTCAAGTACTGTACTCAAGTAAATGTACTCCGTTACTGTCCGGCTCTGCACATAGCCATATTCTAGTCTTTGTACTATTCATCTAGCATATCCCTGGAGTGTCCACGACCATGGAAACCTTGACAGGGACAACAAGGAGGTGGACATTTTGCCCCTCAACAGCCCCCTCCCCCCGGACAATTGCACTACCCTATCCCATCCATAGTGTTCTATTTATATTTATAAATGTATATAGGCCTACTGTAATTCATACCTGTCAACACTCCCGTTTTTCCCGGGTTCTCCCGTATTTCAAGGTCATCTCCCAGCACCCTCCCGTTTTGTTATTTCTCCCGGAAAACTCCCTTATTTGCATGGCCATCAAACTTCATTTTAAAATCATTGATCCATTCATTTTTTCTATTAGTCTGACATCTCCCAGGTTGCCAGATTGTGTATGAAATACACCCTACACATACACGATCACTTAGTTTCAATTTCAACCGTTTTGTCATAGGCTAAAACCAGGCAACCCAAAACCCAAATATAGCGGGTGCCGACTGCGCAGCCTGAGTCTCGTCGTAAGCAAGCGGGCTAATGGCCTACCCCAGAACTAGCTGTTGTGAAATTGTTGGGAATTTAATTGATTAACACATCACATAAACTGTGTTGTTGATACACTGAACTTGTGCCCTCGGAACCAAATCTGACAGCAAGCAGCTTTGGAGTTTTGGAAGTAGGCTGCAGGCAGGCAGCTGGTGGATACATAACTGACATGTGTAAGGTAATGGTAAGGTAAAAGCAACGACCGAAATGCAGTGTTAAAACACGTGTATGAAACGTATTAAATATGCAAACACACATCCGGTATAAACACTGACCCCCCCCCCCCCCAAAAAAAAAATAAAAAATCTCCCGTTTTTGGAAAGCTAAATGTTGACGGGTATGCTGTAATTACAGTACATACTCTACTGTTCTTTGTACTATTCATCCTGCACATACACTTATTTTTACTACTCTTATAATGTTACTGTTACACTGCAATGGTACTGTTACTACACTGTAACTGTACATACTGTACATATCTGTCTATACGGTTCATACTGACTATCCATATTTTTTCTATTTTTCTTATAACATATTAATGTTAATAAACTGCATATATCTAGCCTATATTATTTTACTCTTATAATGTCACTGCTTCTTCACTGCACATGTACATGTTGTTCATACATTGCTCATACTGCATATCCATATTCTGCTTTTATAAGGTTACTGCTAATATACTGCACATATTTAGTTAATTCATATTAGTGTAAACCATTCCACCTTCTTAACTGTATCCAATTGTCTACACTGCACTATATACCCTATACTGTTTATTCACCACCTGCCTATACTCTGTATATCACATTGCACTTTTCTGCAGTCTATTGTATATGGAATGATTTATCAACTATGAATTTTTCAGGCATCAATGTATTGGCTGTGGCACCAAGCTTACTGTCAATTGCTTCAACTGACTGAAACTTTCGATCAGTCCAGTTAAGGGCAGAATTGCTTCTAACTGGCTTTGATTAAGATGCTACCAGTTTTGGGAGGCGACATGGCAGCTCACCTTACGCTGGAGAGATTGGATTCCTGCCTACAGGCTGTCGTAATCAGCCAAACTCCTTCTGGGATAAGATTGCTATTGATCTGCTTCCTCAAAAATAACATGAGAGAGCAGATGTGCAATGATCTGTCAGATTTTCTGGATAAAGCTGTGGTATATGAAAACAGAACTCATAGTCTCTCCTGAGACTGACAGGGTGGTGAAGCAGATGTATTGGGAATTAGATGACTTTCCACATCTATTCATCAAACCTTATTGCTCATCTATGTTGTATTCTCACTGTTTTCAGTAATGTTTCCATCTACAAGTGACTTGCTGAGCTTAATAAATGTAATTCACCAGAATTAGAGAGTCATGTTGTATCAATCAGTATTTAAAAAAAATCAGCATTTTTGCCATAGACATTACCCTCATTAGTCAAGACACACAGTTTCCATTTGTGGATTGCAAAATCACCATGTATGTTCCTCTCAACATAGACAGAAACACAAAATGGAGTACCACTTCCGAGTCTTAAAACTATTTTTCAATCTTCCAGCTGCTGGCATAGATAGCAGGCATGTCTTGTTAGTCACAGTTGACTGAAATCCCAGTGTGGGCCTTGCAGCATGGAAGGCACTGTTGCCCTGACATCAGCTTGTCATCTCTCCCTCTCCATGTCATTCTGGTAGGAAATCAAATATAAGCAAGAACAAAAATTGTACTCTAGCAAAAGGAGCAGAGAACTAAGAGAAAGTCCAATACAGGATTCTTTATATACTATATATTTGTTTATTGCAATACTGTAAAGATTTAATCAGACTGTTAAATGTGATTATTATTAAAGATGTCACAGTGGTACTCACTATGTGCACTTTCCAGTGCCAATAAATACTACTCAGGGGAGTAGATAATCCCAACCATTACTCCTAGTGTGAGAGAGAGGGGACGGCTTTACGTCTTTGAACTTCAGCAACTTGACTCAACATTACATCACAGTTAGAATTCATCACTTTCTGAACTAAAGGTCAAAACAATTTTCAGTATTGCATTAAAGTATTTTTATTAGTTTCAGAGTCATTATTTGTGCTTTCCGAGTACCATATTTGGATTTGGCAACATCCCTAGTATCTCTTGTCTCTGAATAAACAATAATACAATAGTTAGGTCATGATGAACTATTTATTTGATATCTGATTGGACGAGAGGCATTCCAAGAGTGGCAATATCCCAGGACATTGGTCCACTGTTGGTAATCTTTTTTTTCTTTTTTTTTTAAATAACCCATTTAAATATTGTTCAGAGAAAAAAAACATGCTTTATTTTAATGTTATTACAACACAAGTTTGCCATTTTCTGTCTGGATGAACATTGTATTTCTAACACTGCCCCATCATTTCGATTACTCTCCATGTGTATGGGGGTGCACTAAGACCCATGCAATCAACACACAGCATGGCAATCATCGGACCAGGCCTGGAACAGCAATGCTCGCTCAGCATGGGATGGGATGAAAGCAGAGATATTAAGGGCACCCACCTGGACACCATGGCCCTGGTTGTCCTGACATGACATCGCAGAGAGTTCAGGTGGAAGGGCGAGCAGGGCTTGTCGCCAGGGACCAGATGGCCAGGTCAGGTCTGCTGACCTTCCCTCTAATCACGGACAGTGAAACCCAGCATTGTGTTGATGACAGACACGAGTGGACAGGCAGATCCAGCTCCTCAGGGTTCTGCCTCTGTGATGCTGGAGATTAATCAAATCCATTGCCCTGGGTTGGCATTTGTGCCCAAATACAAATAATATGGCCCAGGTTCTCAAAAGAGTATTTTACTATCCCCCCTGACCCTACCATTCATCATCTAATGTGATGTATCTGTTTTTGGTATGCCTGAAGAAAAGACTTAGGTAAAAATGTATTACATTTCCTTGATTCTGTTGTTATACACATTCTTTGTATTCCTCAGATTGGCTGCATAATGATATTTTTATAAGACCTTCACAGATTACAGTCTACATCCACACTATCCCGCTTTCGTTTGAATCCAGGTAATCCATAAATGGCCTTAACAACAAAAAGGAATGACCGAAGAATTTGTTGCCATTCATTAGTAGAGAACCCACCATGAGTTTGAAGGGGGTGGGCCTGGGTTGCCAGACTCCAATGTTGATCCTTTTGGAGGTGTCCAATTCAAGAAAACACTTATGAAGGAACGTGCCTGCTTGATAACCTCAGTGAAGAAGGCTCCTCTGTTGGTGATGCTTTGATGTTAAATAGGCTTGGTTGCTGATTGGCCACTTAGGGAAATCACTACCTATAGCTCAGGGAATGTAACACCTCTCCTGTGCATATCTGAAAAGATTTGACATGTTCATGCCAGAGATGGGGGACTCGAGTCTGAGACTCGGACTTCGAGTCGCACTTAATGGCCACCTTACACCAAACAACTTTGACAAGATTTGGGAAAGATTCTTGAAAGATTGTAGTCTTTTAACTAATGCCCCCCATTCAAGCTTTCCTTGAGACTCCAATCTTTCAAGATCTTTCCCAAATCTTCTCAAAGTTGTTTGGTGTAAGGAGGCCATTAGTCGCAAAAACAGTGACTTCAGACTTAACTTGCGACTACACCTCAAACGACTTCAGACTTGACTCGGACTTGAGCTTTGAGTCTCGTGAACAACGTGTATTTCATGCTATTATTGCCTTTTTATGTAAATGTATTAATGTATTTCTATTTTATTGGTGCATATACTTCGGGAAACGTAACGCATGTGCTATGTGTGTTCACTCATAGATAAAAATAAATGCATTGACCATGGCGACAAGTCCTCCAAGGCCTTTTATCATTACAATAACTTAGCGCACAGTGAAAATAACCGAATAGCTACATGCAAGGTGTGTGGCATCAGGATAAATTATACCAGTTTCTACAGGCATCTCAAAACACTCCCAGATATGTCAGTCACTTAATATACTAATATGAAAGAGACTTTAAACTTAGAGACTTTATATCATCACAGGTAACAAGCTAACCATCGCAAAGTGTTGTGCTAATGCCTGGTACAGACAGATTGCATCTTTATAATTGGCCATGATTTGACAGACTTAGGTTAATATTTGACAGACTTACATGTAGGTTAATATTTCAACAGGTCCGAGGGCTAAAGGGCTTAAGTAGCAGAAGATTATGCTATACAATGTCTTAAGTTGGAGATCAAATGTAAGTTCTGGATGTAAACAAAATTAAGCTAGCTCCAGCATGAGTGATATTTTTCAGGTCACAATTTCACATCCACTTTTGGCTGCATGATAGAAATGTTGCCGTATTCTTGTAGTACAAACTTGTAGAGCTAGGGCCCAAAATAAATTAGTTCCCTGGGTGGTTGTCTACATGTCTTTCATTTAGTCCATGACAGGCCAAAAAGAATCACTTACAGTACCAACATCGCTTAGAGCATTGTGATTTAACATCTATATCTATATGCATGAATATATATATCTATATTTATTGTGATTTAACATCTATATCTACATGTATATGCAGCTTTGCACACACTAGAGCCTTAAACTGTAGTAAACATCATACACTTGAGAAATAAAAGAGCATGAATGATCAAGTGAAAACCCCACTATGAGGGCAAAACTATAAAGCAAATTGCAATATTGTTCATCTTACAATACACTATGAGAGGGCACCATGTCTGCCACTAAGGCGGACTGTGTATGATTACATTTTGATGTTCCATTTTCTCCATGTTGTGTTCCCACTGTTATCAAGGACAAATTGAGTCACTCTTGATTATTTCCCCCCAAAAACTATCACTGCTACTTAGTAACAGCAGAATTCCCTTTTTCTTTCCTGCTTTGCCCAAGGAGGAAATAATGGGAAGGGTTGGATTGGGAGACTGGTGTTACAAATTGAGACTTCTTCAAGAGCTCTTCTTCCTATACCCAGCTTAAAACCGAGCTTCAATGGCGGCTCTGCTCAGTTTGCAGAGTGAGGGGCATGGCTATGTCTCTCTGTCTTGTGTGGTATTTCTGCCTCCTGTTGATGGCAGCGAGACAATAGTGAAGAATGAGAGTTGGGAGCTAGTCTGGCACCCATCGCTGTGTTTACTCTATTGGTCCACCCCCGCTCCCATCTTCCCCTCGTTTGCAGATGAAGTCAGCAGTCGCAGCAGAAGCATTGCCTGCGGTCAGTGTGGGGATGGACTGCAGTGATGCCGGCGACGGAGGAAGTGGGTGTCTTGGAACTGCATATGGCCTCGGAGATTTCATTTACATTTGCTAATGAAATCAATCTCAGCTTTCTGTCAGCTCCCTGTAAACATCAGGCGGGAGATCTGAGCCCCCATGTCGTTGAAAGCTGGCCCTGCGGTGTGCCGGCTCCAGGGTCTGGCACACTCGCTTGAGACGGGTTCAGCAATGAGAAACACTGCGGATATATATGGCTAGAGAATGAGACTGGTGGCAGTCACCGTTCACAAACTCTCTCACACACATGCGCGCGCACACACACACACACACACACACACACACACAGGAAGAACATACATATGCATACATGAACACAGTCACAGAAAGAGACAGAGATCAAGAGAGGGAGGGAGGGAGGGAGAGAGGCAGAGCTCCACAACTGACCAGCTCATCATGGCAAAACTAGATGTGCCGCATAGCGCTAAAATGAGAACTACATAAAGTGAGAGATTAAACAATTAGAAAATGAAATCAAATAAGATAGTTTATGTTCCAAGAAAATGTATATTAATCTAAATGTGATGCGATCTAGGAACACACACCACATGGTGCAGTTTTACCAACTTATGATTCTGATACCATCCTAGCAACATCCAATATTTTGGGAGGATGGTATCCTGAATTTTGCTAGGAGACAGTGTCCAGAATGTTGCTAGGATGGTATCAGAATCTTAACTTGGTGAAATTTCACCAGAGAGGGTAAAAAGGGAGCAAAAATCAAGGATTGTCATGTGGTGGGTTTTCCTAGATCGCATCACAAATTATTATATTTCTGGCAATAATAGACTGCAACTGCAATGCTAATGCAGACCAAAAATTGGCGAAGAAGGAAAAAAGAAAAATGAGTGAGAAAGAAAAAACACCCTGACCCTAACCAAAATCACTCAGAAAGTACAGTCACCCTTGCCATTATCCCTTATTGTACTAATTCATATGTAACTGACAGACCTTTTTGGGGGGAACACAAAGACCTGTAAGTTGTAATGTTTTCTTTAGTGTGCTGTCCACTAGAAGAGCCATCTGTTTACTGACACAGGTCTGCTTTTTGGGCTCAGCCAATGCCAGTGGGAACAGCTAAAGCATCCCATGCATGAAGACCTTCATGGAAAGTGTCTATTTTTCACCTCTCTTTTTTCATCTCTCTGGTGTACATCTTTTAACATCATTTTAATTTCCTTGTTCACAATGAGTGCACACTACGACACTTTTGTAAAATGGATGGTCATTTTGAATTTGATTCAGCACAAGGTTTCACCCTGTCAAAAGGTTTTTTTTTCCATGAAGGTGATGGGCCTGCTCTTGAGTGTTCAGGCCTTTGTTCCTTGAGATCCTATTGACTCAATTCATATTTTAAAGGTGCTTTAAAACTCAATAAAATTGAATTGAATGCACACAATAAAAGGCAGGCACTGAATAGACTGCAGCATTTGATTTAATGTGTAAACATCACAATATTGTAAGGCACTTCTTCCTTGTTCTTTTAAAGCAGGATTATTCATGAATAATCATCATCAAAATAAGCATAAACCTCCAGTGCAAATATTTCTTCATTACTTTAAACCAGCTAAGTTCTTGTTTGCATTGTTGGACAGACTATTCTGAGGCCAGGCCTCTTCATGTTAATTGAAAATAATGGCCACTAGTGTACAATTATTTAACTGGTATTACTGAGTTTTACTTTTATTTTTTACCAAGCTCGTTTTCAAAATCATATGCATAAGTATAATTCTTTATTTCAGACCCACAGGGATCCATATCACAGTAAAAAAACAGTAGAAAAACACACAGGTAAAAATACAAAGAAGCCTCCCACAATATTCAATAGCATACAGACATTTTTGCCAATGGTTCCACAGTCTGGAAGAAAATCTGACAAAACTGCGTACAGGATTCGCCAACACAGCAATTAAGTCATTTTCTGACAAAGATACCCTACACATAAATCTATACATCAGATTACGTAAAACATATGATTAAACTGTTTGACAATGTAGCATAATATAGCACAATGTAATATGCTACTGTATGTTACATTGTGATAAAAAACAAAAACCGAAAGTCATTTCTGTAGTTTAGAAACAGAGTTTGACACTAAAATATTTTAGAAATAGGCCTGATGACAAATTCAGTTGCACTATGGAGTTTTGCCTGTGACATTTGACTTTGACAATTCTCAGAAGCATGTAGCTGAAACCAGCCCAAATCAAGGCTGAATATGCGTACATGATTTTGTGTACTGACCCAAGTCTAGGGCAGAATATGATAGGCTGAAAAGTGTGTACTGTAGCTGCACACTTTAGTTTTTAATTTACACACTTGGTAGAATACAGCACTTATACCCTCATACTTATACATGTAAGTATTTAAAAGTGAACAGAGACATGACATGACTGAACCGTTGGGTTACCTGCCAGGTGTGAGGTGGTGGCCAGGCAACGAAGGCTTCATTTCTGAGTGATGTCCATGTGACCTTGAGGATAGCCAAGGCTCCAGCACAGCTCTCTGCTCCCGTGAGGTCAGTGTGATGATTGGGGTGAGAGCCCCGTGAGCCTGAGCAAACACTGCGGCTGACCGGTCTATGGCCGATCCCCTATCACACCGAGACGACCGCAAAGAGGCATGAAGAGAAAACACTGAGATGAAAGTTTCTCTGGGGTCAACAGAGAATGAGCACTGACTGACTTGTGGGGCATATCAATAGAATCTAGGGACCCAACATGTATGACATTGTGTGTTTGTGTGTGTGTGTCTGTGTGTGTGTATGTGTGTGTGCATGCGTGCGTGCGTCACACTCACACGTGACACATTTGTGTGAATTTCTGCAAATGTATCCTCCTGTGCTCCTAAGCTCTGAAAAACCCACTGGATAAAGGCATGACCAAGTAATCTTTTGCATAGGCCCTGACAACATACATAACAATGCGGTTAGGCTTAGAGATTCAGTGTCATTTTCTTTGCATAGTATTAATATGGTAGCCGGTTGGCTTCACACAAAGTGTGATTGGCAGGGCATTTTGGGCAAGATGAGGTAGCGTCATTTGCCGAAATGCGCTGCTTTTACAGTGTGTTATTTATCACTCACTCTGATTCCTGGTGAAGGTGACATCTTTATTTTCTGAATAATAACTATGATCCCCCCCCCTCAACCTCCCACACATTCGTATTCGTCTGTGTGATTAAAATAACCTTTAGATCTTTGAATGACAATCGCTGTACTCCGGGGTTGATCACACACAGAGAGGGGTATGGAAACCTGCCTATTGTGAGTCATGACAGGCAGAAATCTGCCACCTTGTTATTCCGTGCCATTTCCAGCAGGATAAATAGATGTGGAGCTTTTGATAGTGAAGTTGAAGTGTTCATCAGTAAGGCCCTCTGCTCCTGATTTTTAGACCATGCATATGGAATGCAGAACATTTTTTGGACCTTTAAAAGAAGGTTTTGAAGAAACTTTCTGCAGTCACACTTAGATGAAGAATAGGACTGTCTCCTTGTGAATTTACAATTACCCTAATAGACGTTGCTGTTTGTGGTTTGTAAAGAATGGATGATGCACCCACAGCCCATTACTCATTTAAATCCAGTGGCTCAATGAGTAGGTGCTTATTTGTATTAAACCCTGTAACTGTGTGGCTGTGTGACTGGCTTTATGGCAGCGTAATGGTGGACAGAAGAAAAAAAACACTCTATGAGTCTCTTGTGTCCTGACATTTCAGCATTATATTTCTCTTCTTTGAGAAATCTGGCAGGTTTGACCCTGCACCTCGAAAACAATTACACCTTCCTTCCAGCGATCTCCAGTGAGCCCAGAGGAGTGAACAGATACTGGCTAGTGCACAGATGAAGCAGCGGATTGATTTACTGTTGTTTCTTTAACCAAGCATCTGACCTGGTTGTGCTTCCATACAGCCTCAAGTGCACCAACTACAGACTTAAGTTATTATTCTATTCGGTGAGGCCATAAAAAATATTTGATCAGCTGTGTTAACTGGACAATTTGCATATTATTAAGTGTATATATTAAGTGTATATATGGATTGAGTGAACTGTGTTAATGAATGAAGTGGAGCTATATATCGATACTCTTTCTCAAAGGAATACAATAATAAGGAAGAGATATATTAGAATCCTTTTCAAAAATCCCCATAACAAGTGTGGATATATTGATCTTCCCTTGAAAACCTTGAATCAGTTATCTGTCAGGATTCTGGGAGAACTCATTATGTCTTTAGGCTTATTGACAGATCTGCCAGGTAGTGTCTTGTCAATGTTATGTTTTGTTTTGTGTAAGTACAATATTTCAATCACTTTGGACAAATGTGAATGCACTATTGTATTTTGTGAACACCTAAGAGAGAATGGGTCTCATTGTAGCTTGTCAGCAGTCCTTGAGTATCATCATTGGATGGAACACTTTTTAGAACATCAAGCCGAAAGGTTTCAGGCCCCATAGAATTTGACTTCACACAAAATAGGAATGGACACCATGGTTTCAGGCTAAAACTGCATGAAACAAAACAGCCACAGATGCAATGGCATTAGATTAACCATAATCAGACGAAGAAACAACAGACAGAAGGCCTTTGATGAAAAGACATGAAACAATCTTGAACCACAAAATATCAGAGTCAAGATCATATCATGAACAACAGCTTGGTCTTGGTTGTGCACATCATTTAACATTATTCTTCTTTTGATTTTAAAATGTATTATTGTGAGATTATTTTTGTTGTGTTTATTTGTTTGTTTATTTGCCAATGCTGAGAGTGTTCTCACTTGGCCCCATGTGCAGCTGTACTTAAGAAAACCCTGAAATCCTGAAATGTTAATTGTCTGGGAATTAATGGGTCATTCTACCCCTGCCATTGCTTTCAAAACAGTCTTCAGCAGGAGTCAACAGTCCCTGTTACCCCTAGAGTACACACAATGTCTGATGGCCACTGATGATTTCATTCTACAGAGCATTCGGAGCGTAGTATTTCCCTTCTTTAGTCTTATTCCCCTGAGAGACATGATCATTTTTAACAGAGCCTGTGAGTTAAGGCTGGATCATTTGTTCCTTTTTTTTTTTTAACCCAGGAGGTTATACAGATGATTAAAAGGAGTCATCCAAGGTCAAGGTTGGTTCAGATTGGCCCAATAAAAATCCATCACACAAGGAATTCACAAGGGGTCAGTGGCAGAGAGAATCCATTTTAATCACAATACAGCAGCTTCTTTGCAAACAGCACTCCCCTTGAACTTGAGCGTATTTCAGAAGGATTCCATTCTCAGCACATACATACCACTGCTGAGGTAAAGCATGCCTTGCGCTGAACTGCAAAGTTACCATTAACAATCTTGTACTTCATAAAATAACATGCTCCTGTAACATTATATCATATATAGGTTTTTAATGGCCTCTAATGTGGAGGAGGTGAGCGCTTTGTGCTCAGTGCTACTTCGCCCTGCCTCCTGTGTGCCACGTTTCAAACACACCACTCAACACATGCTAATTGCATTCCCCTTGTGAAGACACACCAGGCTCGGACACCTGCTGAGGCGAACTCCCCGTGACCCACCATGGAGAAAGGACCTCAATGCACTCTTTCATTTATCCAGGGAATAATGGTAAAACCACAGAGAGATACACACACACACACACACACACGCACACACACACACATAAAGAAAAGATGAAATAGTAAGGGACTCAAAATAGAGAGGAGAAAAGCTCCACCCATTTCCTCTGTCATTTATGGACCCTTAATTGGTCTTTGATGTTGCTGCAGGTTCACAGAAAAATGTGGCCTTGCCAGTGTAGTCAGTGCTTAAGGGAATATGTGTAAATGAAGTCTGGGTGAAAAAGTGACCACCTGCAAAGATTCCATATGGATAACCTGAGAGATTGCATGGGGGGGTATCAGCGCAAACCAATTAAAACATGGCCAAAATTAAAAGGCCATTGTGGTTATGCAGACTTAAATTTAGCTGCTCATCGAGAAATTGATAAATTCTTTTATTATAACTTATGAAGATTGAAATTCACGGTATTGTAATCATCGAGGGAAATGAAAGCATATTGCTGCTGTACCCCCCAGAGTTTATGGTAATGCATTAAAAATATTTCCAGTGCTGGAGAACCTTATTGAAAAAAAAGGCATAGAAGGAGATAGAGAAGCCGTGGGCAGTTTCCATCATCACTGGAAAAATAGATGCCTCCTTATCTGCAAGGATAAAGCAATTACCTTTGCAATTCCTCCTTAGGCCACATGGCACATCAGTGTGGTTACGCAAACACTGGTCTAGAGAAATTATCATTGGGTGTCTGGGCACAGCAACCCGAATCTTAGAGGAACACCCACCCAACTACACACGTACGCACACACACACACACACACGCACACACACACACACACACCAACACGCATATACGCACCCACCCAACCACACATGCATGCATGCATATACACACAAAGAGAGAGAGAGAGAGAGAGAGATGAACGTATCTACAGACATGCACATGCACACACTGATGAAGATCCATGTGCAAACACACATTTAAGTAGCATATACTGTATTAATGTATGCACTACTTTAATATGTCACAATACTTCAAAACAGATCTGCTCAGATTTCCCTCTTCCCATTCTGGTATGCAGAAGGACGCTGAGATGCAGAAATCACAAATTGTCCTCTGTAATCATATCTGGCACCACCACACACTTTCCTGCCAATGTTTGTACAGGTGACTAATTGAAGGGAAAACATTGTAACAATGGAGTCTGACATTTAACTGAAGCCAGCTGTGTTTGCTTGAAAATCCTTGTGGACATTTTGATGACATCACTCATTGTGGCCTTTGTATCAGTGCGGGGGAAAAAAAGACATTTAAGTCAACACCGTCACATCTCCTGCAGACACCTAGGACAAATAATGGTACCCAAGTTCATTTCTTAGAAATAGTATTGCTTCAATTAAAGTTTGTTGTTAAGAAGACCATTATGACATCTTAAAAAAATCAGTTCACCCCACCCTTCTACAGTATGTAACACCTAAGGATGGCAGCTAACACAGACACACTCATACATACAGGCTACAATATATTAGCACTACAGAGTCACCTCTGTCCAGTGAGCATGACATTTGGCAGAATGCATCAGTTGCTTTTCAGTATACTTTGTGATAAACAGCCTCAAATATCACTGCTATGTCAGGAATGGTACATTCATTTGTATGATTCTGACATGAGTGCTCACAGAAAGCGGACAGATTTAATTTGATTGACAGGTAGTAAGGGTCTATTATCACCTACACACAATCACACACATACGCATACATGATAGAGACAAACTCCCAGCCCGAAGATTTTTGTGCAATATTTACCTTGCGTGTGATGATGCAACACACCATCTTGGTAAAAACACGGCATGGTGAATGCATCCCTCTGCTCATTCAGATTTCAGCTGCTGAGTGTAATAATCCAAACCATGTGGCCTTGATTATAGCATGATGCATTACAGAGTGGTTTCACACATTGTTGTGTTTAATCAATGTTTAACCAATAATCATTAACATTCAATGTGGTTTTGCTATTTGGTTAGGTGCACTGACTGACTACATCGCTGGGTATTGGGAGCTCACAGGGGAAGATATTTTTTAAAGCAGAGCCTCCAAGTTTAGCTGTCTGCTGCCTCTAGTGGCAAATACCTTCATTAACCTTGTAGTCACATAATCTATAAAACTTGCACACATGCTGCTTTCAGCCCCCTCCCTTTTGTCCGCCTCAGTCCCCCTCCCATCAGGCTGATGAATATGTAATGAGCTGGCTTGCTATCTAAATGCATCTCTGGCCTCTCACTCTCAGCTGGGTGGATGAGGGGTCTTGTGAGAGAGGTGGGTTTAGAGAAATGGTGCCAAATTCTATAGCAGATGGCCACATGCGGCCAGCATGCCAACAAACCATATATCTCACCCACCACCACCAAGAGTGTCTTAGTCATGAACAAAATGTCACAGCAAGTTAGATGCCTGAGGAGGAGCAACACATTTGTAAAGATATGGAAATAATGGAAAGGTTTCTAATAGCCCACCACAATTGAGTTCACAATACATTCCAAGTTTGGTGCTTGTGACTTATCAGACTTCTTTTTGTTCATTTGGAGCAATGTCAGTATATAACACAATTAACAAATGAAGTATTGCATGTTGGAACATAAATTAGCTATCAAACATTCAATAAGTATGTCTCTTTGGTGTAAAATTGACTGACGATTTAAAATGGGTATATAAAATAATATATTTAATATTATTAAATATATTATTATAATACAATAATATCATATAACAATATACCAGTACTTATTTCACTGCTTTGATCAGGATGACCTCAAGATCATGGTGGATGATCTCAAGCTCAAGCGCTCTGATGTACCCCTCTACTAGTCCTATGGCCAATATTTATAGATAAGTATAGCCAAATAAGTAACCCTCTCTACTAACGTGAAAGGTAAAAGGTTGTGCACTCATTTGACTAAATCGGGCACTCATTTTACTAAATTGTGCGCTCGTTTTACTAAATCGTGACGTGCACTCATTTTACTATTTCTCCACTGACTGCTACAATGTCTTTCTTACAGGAGTAGAGGTAGAATCATACAATAATAGTCAGACAGACTGACAGTAAACCAAAGGCATATGTTTGTCCCCCCCCCCTCCCCCCCCTACATACACAGCACATTGTCTTCAGGATCTTCTCCAACACACATCCTCTACATACTTACAGCACACTGCCCCCACCTACACACTACACACACACACACACACAGTCACTGCTCCACTCCCCTCCCGCCCACACACACATCTTCACTGTCATCACTCACATACATCATACATACAGTACTCTGCTTGCAATAGTAAGTCCCTGCCCCCCCCCAATACACAGCACATTGTCTCATGAGGAAGCTTCCCCAACACACATATTGCACACTGCCCTCTCCCCACATACACAGCACACTATCCCATCTCCCCTGTCATCCCCCCAACACACACACCAAGACCCCTGGCAGTTGGGTTAGCCCCTTGAGCCGTGGATCTGCCCAAGGTTTCTTCCTTGGTAAGGGAGTTTTTCCTTGCCCCTGTTGCTCTTGGGTGCTTCTTGTTGGTGCCCCCCACCCAATCCCAATCCTCCCCCACCTTTTTTATGCAGCCCTTGCCACTTAATCTACTAAACCCCTCTTCTACTGCACTCTTACCCCCCCCCCCCCATTAATGCACAAATAGGCTGACACCAGACATAATTTCACTGCATTTCTTACTTCCAGTAACTATATGCATGTGACAATAAACTTCCTTGTATCCTTGTATCCTTGTATGTCTATACAGACATTGTTGTATAAGCTATATGATAGGGGACAACATGGAGGCATGTCGCCTACAGGCTGATGACAGATGGGCCGGTCCACCTAGTGGGTCACAAGGCAACTGCAATATGGGGAAGTTGTGTCTATTATTGCTAATAATATCTATATTATTGCTGATAATATCCCATCTATTAAAAAATTCTCAGTTGTAGCCCAGCCAATATTGGAGCAGCCCATTTGACAAGGGGTCAAATGGCCCCAAATAGCCTACCTACACTGCAAGGAAGGAGTAGGAAATGCTACAAATGCTACTGCCGTCCCCTCTTCCACCCTTCAGGTAGGGGAGACCGGGGCTGGTTGGAACACTTTTCACTCTCGGCTATATTTCTCCGTCTTACAATGCGTTGAAATGGTCAAATTGTGATTAACTGAAAGCTTGGGATCTCAGCTACAAAATGTATACATTCAATGTCAACAAATGATTTATGATTAAAGTGGTGTTGTATGTGTACGTTGTACGTTGTATGTGCGGCACGTACACGCCCCCTTTTAGGAGAAAGTTGACTGATTTAATAGAAACCTATGCTGCATCAAAGTGGGGAGGGAAAAGGGCTTATAGTATACTTACTAAATCTTGAAACAAACGTGAATAAAAGGCACAAAATAAGTTTGGTGTAAGAGTTATCTGTGTGTTTATGGGATTAATGTGACCATGTTCCTATGTTTTGCTCTTTCCAGTTTACCAACAGGAGTGAGTGTCACGAATGTATCGATAGGCACAGTCAAACTGCCCGTGGCTGACTATAATTAAGTTCAGCAAGCTAGCTAGCAAGCTAACTGTTTTGCATGGGATATTATGGTAAGTGTAGCAACATTTGTACAATACATGGGGCATTGCAAACGAATTAGGTTGGTAATGTACATAGTTTCAACATGAGTAAGTTACATAAACATAATTCTTCATAACTGCCGTGTTAGTAAAACGTTTGAATGTCCTGTGAATTAATAACTAGATGTAACGTCAAAGTCTGATTACTTTCCCATTGGAATCAATGATATAATGTGAACATGTTTTCCGCTAAAATGGGGCGTGATGCAGATTAAATGTAGGCTATCTTTATGATGATGCGCCGTTAGTAGGCTACGTTACGTAAAGGCATGTTGCACACACTTGGTTGGGCTTACCGGCCAAAGAGTAGTAGCCTAGGCTGACGCATTAGTTGTGTGCCGTCAAAGATTTTTTCACCGTCACTTGTTCTGTTTCCATTCCTCTTTGGCTGCTACTATTTGCGATGCACTCTGGTTTCGACATTCATTTACATTAGATTCCATTCTTTTCAATACAACTCTGCACACCAGCATCGCACTTTGCCGCTGTGTAAATCACGATTCAGTTATATTTGGTCGACGCTGCTCCATAAAATCCATTGTTCATCCAGTATTTGCCTGTTAAAAACTTCGGCGTTGATGTGTGTGGCAAGTGACAGTGCACCATAGACTGTAGGCCTATAAAATGGCAATGCACTCATGTTGAAAAGTTCCTTATTTTCAACTGATCTCAAAGATAATGAATATAGTATGAATATAATATTTAGAGGGGATGCATCCCCTCTATTGAAATCCGGATGCTTCTTATTATTATTCTTTTTTTTTTTTTACCTTTTGTGTGCGCTATTCAGCCCAAACCGCTTAACGTACAAATTTTGTTGAAACACCGTTCCGTAGATCTTCCAAGGCTTTACCGTCCTATCCGTTTTTCATTTTTGAGAAGTTTATACTTTTTGAGATATTTGTAATTAAAAGTGTATTTTCCCCCCATAGACTTGTCTCAGCTTCTAAGCATACAATCTAGCTCTACCTGAACTACACATCCTGTTAAAGTGTTTCCTGTGTGTCAAAATAAAAGTCCCAGCCATATCGCATGCATTCAGCATTATATCCAGAACGGCTTGACGTACATGCTTTAAATTTGGTATGAGTGTTTTTATGGACTCAAAGATGAAGTGAGTTGAAGTTGGAGGTTGAAGGTCAAATGTCAAGGTCAAAAACACCTTGAGTGTGATATCTGAATAATGCCATGTCACACAAGATTCAAATTTGGTTACTCCAAAAGCACCTTTGCAGGTATCACAATTGCCCAACCAACCAGCTAGCAGCAAGCTCAACAGCCCCACCAACACCCTAACCAGCAGACTGCATCCCCTCGTGTAATTCCTCGGAATTGCATTTCTAGTTTCTGTTTGTTATGCCCTTTATAATGTGTGTAGACCTACATTTTGTGCATGCACTTCTGCGGTAGCATTTATTTCAGTTTATATCAGCTATATTTCTGAAGAATATATTGTGTTGCCTCAGGTCTGCTGCACATCTTTTGAAATTTGATTTGAAATAATCAAATAGACCTACCGTCTTAAAGTTCAGTTAATAAAGTAACTTGCTTTGCTTTCATTTGAATCCCAATCAAGATACACAATAATTGCTTTATTGTTAATATGGACTTCTGGAAAGTTCAGAAATGCAAATAATAGAATTTTAATCATATGATAAAATATGTGATTAATTGTGATTAACTATAGGAATTCAGCGATTAATCGTGATTAAAAAATGTAATCGTTTGACAGCACTAATAATTTTATATACTTACAGTATATAATTTAAACAGTGCAGAGACAACATATCAATTGTTGGAACAAAGAACTGAGGAGACCATCTCCTGGAGTTTTGAGAATAAATTGTTATCCCATTCTTGGGGTCTAATTGTCTCTGGTGATCTAACAGTCATGTTTACCATTCTGTGATGCATCTAGTGGGACAGGTCTGGACTGTAGACATTCCATTTTAGCACTTCTAATATGAAGCCATATTGTAATATGTGCAGAATGTAGTTTGCCATTGTTTTCTTGAAATATTCAAAGTTTTCTCTGAAAAATATATAGTCTGGATGGCAGCATTAATTTGACTTCCAGATGTGCAAGCTGCCCATGCCATAGGCACTAATGTACTACCATAACATCACAGATGCTCACTTTTGAACTGTGCGCTATGACAAGTTGAACTCTCTTCTTTATGTCAGAGAATGCAGTCCATGATTTTCAAAAATAATTCCAAATTGTGTTTGGTGTAACCACAGGACAGTTTTCCAGTTTGCCTCAGTCCATTTTCAAGCGAGCTCTGGCCCAGATATTAAAGAGGAAATTGGCAACTATTTCAACGTAATAAACCCGTTTAGAAATCATTTGGATGGTTAAATGACCTGTTCCTGTGAAAATGGTGACTTTCCCCGCTGCGCCTAGCGTCCCCAGGCGGAAAACCAACCTTGCAACATTGAGACTACCGTCCCGGAAAGAGAAGTGAGAAACAAGAAACTCGTTTTTTTCGCTAGCTTGTAAACAAATCCATGTGCTTTAACGTTACCTTTTCCCACAGTTTGAAATAGCATAATGCACAAATTCTCCAGCAGAGGGGGAAATCCTGCCAAGTTTCCCTTTAAACACACCCATGATTAATTGAGAAACGTAAGAACAACCTTTTTGAACCGTGCATCTGGCGTAGGATCACTTATTCCGCCATCAAGCTAGCATAAGCGGACTGAACACACTAAGTGGCCTATTTTCCACCCTGGCGCATGGCGGAAAACTGGTTATTTTCTCAGCGCAAAGTTTATTAGTATTTTGCACGTCTCTTTTTTTGAGGCAACGTGCCAAGGGGTGTGCCAATTAACAACCTAAGGAGGGGTTCTGGCCCAGATTCCTTCAAATGCGCCGCTGACTATGAAAATACAGATGCGTTGTTTAAAGTTGTGCCCCTATCTGTTAAAGGGAATGACAGATGTCATCAGGGGCGTAGTGGCAATCGGGACGATCGTGAGTTTTCCCGGTCGGCCAGTCGAGGAATGTGTGCGGTTCGGGCCGGCCCATAAAGCTTTAACCGCAAAAATCTCCATACTTTAGAGGTTTCAGAAGTATATTTATATACCACTCGTTCACTGTCTATATGTCATTCATGGTTACCCTGCACACTCATCTCTCCCATGCTGATTTTTGTGTGGGCCGGTGCCGTCAGAAATTTCCCAGTGGATTTTAGTGCCCCACTCCGCCCCTGGATGTCATTCTCATTAGTTTAAATGATGTTACGCCCAAAACACGTCCATGAGGACTTTTACGGGCTTTTCCCAAATCACGGAAGTAACGTCGACGCAGCGGTAAAATTACTCCGAACCATTGCTTTAAGAAACCTAGGAATGCCTTGTTGCGCCATCTGCCCGACATTTGAAAACACTCCCAATGTGGACTGGACATCCCACTAAATTTAAATAAGCTTTTCGCCAGTGACCATGCATTTTAGACTGTCATGATAGGGCCCTAAATCCGCTTAAACCATATGCTTCATATCATGCTTTAGATTGTCAAATAGGGCCCATGGGAATAGCCTATACAGTAGCATGGTGTTTATAGTGGACTTTCTACAGCAAACAGCCACACAGCGTTGCCAGCTTAGTATTGCTTAGCCACGCCTATATGAATGGCCTGATATTGCCTTGTGTAAGTGGGGAGAATGAGGCTGGTTAAGTCAAAAATCACCATGACCGAATTTTGTTCCCAGTCCAACCCTGCCCAAAAGGTGAGGGGGAATAATTTGCCATGATTCATTTGAGAGTTCTGAATAAATCCCAGACTTCCTGAGGGAAGAATTCAAAATCTTGGTGCAGATTCAAACAGACCACATAAAAGGTGAGTGCTTTTTGAGGTTTGAGTGGGTTTCAGAAAGATGGCCAAACTTGTTAGTGTTGGCTACCAATGCAATTCAACACAAGGTCAAGATGTACTTGAAAGTTTCAGACAGACGGGGCTTACACTGTCCTCAAGACTGTGGCCACATGGTGGTCTTAAGAAACTATTAATACATACCGGTATTCATTCTTGAGAATTGTGTGCAACAGAGGAAATGCAGTATAGCTTAATCTATAGGTTATTTGCAGCCACAGGATAGAAGATGGGTGGCAAAATTGAAAGTGATGAAAAATGCAAACATAAGTCATTTACATGTGCCACTTGATTGAGTGAGTTAGTGAGAGAGAGACAGAGAGAGAGAGAGGGTGAGAGAGAGAGAGAGATGGAAAAGGGGGAATCCATGCAGAACAGTAAGCATTTCCTGCCTGTGTTTTATCTTGAAAGCACAGAAGGTTTACTAATTAGAGTGTCTTTTGGAGGCTGAGAGAGTAGGGCTCTGATATGGTTCCTGACGAAACAATCCTCTGATTATTGCCCCCATGCCTAGTGTTAGGGTGTCTGGCATTGTGCAAAATCAAAATGACGTTTAATTTGTGGTTACATGACTGATATTTTAATTATCCCCACATATCTGTCATAGCATTGCGCCATTCCAGTGTTACTGGTAGAAAACAATAGTGTACCAATGTCTGAGGCATGATTCTCATGAAACACATGCCCCCCCCCCCCTTTTTTCTGTATCTGTTAGTGTGTCTCTGTTTTTGTAGAAATATTCAGTATCTGTAACACAGTCAAAAATTAATACAAATAAATGCTCAATAGACAGATTAACGGATTGACTCTACTTATTACACGGCTCTTCACAAGGCAAGTAGAATGCTCCATTGACTTGAATGGGATTTCCTAAAGTTCTAGCGGTCATTATTTCCAAGGAAAGGACCTCTGAAAAAAATAATGACCGCTGTCAATGGCAACGGAGTTTGTGCTTCTAATTCAGGTATTTCATATCACTGCTCAAGGACTGGTACTTCATTCAAAAGTGAAAGCAGATGGTTGATCAGCTGTGTTCTAAAGAGTGTTTGATTTAAGTTCAGCGTGTGTTGTTGCAAACTATTTGTTTCAGCAAATGCCATGATGAACGGTAACAAATAGGCTAAAGTCATATTGTGGGGAGTTTATTATTTCGTTTTGGCAAGTAGCCGTGTAATAATCAGGATAATGTATAGAACACCGGTCATTATTGGGAAAATAAGTCCCTTCAGGGCGGAACAAGACCCCTCCGCTGCGCGTCGAGGTACGGTTCGCCCTGTCGGGACTTATTTTCCCAATAATGACCGCCGTTCTATACATTATCCCTTACTTAACTTTCATTACATTTCATTGCATAATCAAATGGTGGAATATTTAAAAGTAAATATACCTTTAAGCTGGATACATGTATTCAAACTCTACATTGTATAAACATTATTATACTAACAGAAACATTCACCAACTAATATATACCCATATTTAATATTTCCATTGATAGTCGTTTTTATTGCTCATCTAATTAGGAGTTTCAACCCCCCTGTGCATACTCTAGCTCAAATGAGATGTTCACACAATAACTAATAAAATGTTATAAAGACCATCACTGAAAAGAGGTATGGTTTATATATGGGTATACATAAAGAGTATTTGGTGAATTCACAGAATCTGCTATAAAACCTCATAACAACGATGCCATCATTGTCATTAGAAGTTTTATGTTTTGCGACATACAATTTGTAAAGGCCTATACGGTAACATTATAATGCTTTATGAACACAGCCATGAATGCGCATAAATAGTTATTTATACTTAATATCAATAATTAATGTTTTATGACTGGTTTATAACCCTTTATGAATGTGTTTATAATACTTTATAAAGTGTGCAATGTGCAATATTTCAATCCAGTGCAAAGATGCCACAATAAGCATTTGCTGGCAGAATTATTGGATAACATTGCATATTGTTGGGGCGGAAGCTGCACTGAATACAACAGGAAAGCCCTGCAGCGCATAGTGAACACAGCTGGAAGGATTATTGGTGCTTCACTCCCCTCCCTGAAAGACATTTACACCACCCACCTCACCCGCAAGGCGACCACAATTGTGAGTGATGCAAGTCACCCCGCTCACAATTTGTTTGATCTACTGCCCTCTGGGAAGAGGTACAGAAGCCTGCGCTCCCGCACCACCAGACTCACCAACAGCTTCATACACCAGGCTGTTAGGATGCTGAACTCTCTCCCCCCTCTCCCCCCTCAGCTACTTAACATCCTGGACTTTGGACCCACAATGGCTGCCTTGCACTACTTCACTTGCACTACTCCACTTGTACTCTTGCACACTTTGCAACTTGTTGTTGTTGTCCTGTTGTCCTGAAAACACAACACACTTCTGCTGCTCTTACATAATTTGCACCACTATGCCACTTGCTTACTTAGGTCAAACAGAACTACCTCAGCCATTTATTGGCCTGACTTTGCACTATTATATTGACTGTCTATGCACAATTGCACAATTTCAACCCGATTTTGCTGCTCTTATTTCTTTATTGTATGTGCCTTCTTATTTACTTTTTATTGTTTACTTGAATGTTATGTTTGTCTGTGGACTTAAATTGGTAGAATATGTCTTGTCTCCACCATGGCATAGTGAGAAACGTAATTTCGATCTTTTTGTATGTCTTGGCATGTGAAGAAATTGACAATAAAGCAGACTTTGACTTTGACTTTGATATTGGGTAAGAGTTTTTTTTTTTATTATTTATGTTTCTAATTTCCAAGGAATTCTTCCTACTCTATGGGTTTGCATGTGAGCTTCTCTCTCTTTCTCCAGGAGCAGCTGTAGCCAGGTAGGAGAGTTATTGATTGCTGGAGGTGATGTGCTCTCCTGAGTGACATTATCTGAGAGGCAGACAGAGAGAGCCTTAACCTCTCCTCTCCACTGCACCACCACTTCCGTCTACAGGAGCAAGAAAGAGCTGTTTAAGGGCAGCATGTGCTGACCAGCTTGGTGAGAAGACCTCATGTCCTAACATGCCACGATCTATTGGTTAAAAAGTTAAAAAAGGATTGCAGGCCTTCCTGAGAGGTTCATTCCTGGTCATTTGTCTGTGATGGTGAGTGGCCCAATGGCTCTGCCCTTGGCCATGCTGATTATCTGGTGACAAAATAGTTTAATATATTATCATATTAAGTGTCCATGTCATATTTTTATATTGCATGTGTTAAAAAATGTATTGTGTTATTTTCTGCTTTATGTTATTCCATCCTTCATTAGTCAGTTCTAAATGGGAAAATGCAGATAAATGCAGATTGCATTATTCTAATGTACCTCATTGAATGGAAATATTGATAAAATGTCAAGTGTGCTAGGAGAGGTCATATCCTCGCATTTGTCATTTGGATATTTTCTATTGGCATTTTCTGACATTTGCTTGACTAAAAACAAAAATATGATATTAGCAATTAAATCTTCATTCCTCCAAATAGTAGGCTTACATTGGGTATGAATAGGAAATCAGCCAGATGTAAGAGTGTGTCTTTTTTAATTTGATCTGTTTTACACAAATGATGACTGAGCTTACATTGGAAATGAAGAAAGGATTTCATAAATATGGACATTCGAATCTTGCATGTATGTTGAAAGGTTATTTGGGTGCCATACAGTATGTGTCCACATGTAAGTGTCTGTTGGTATGTAACTGGATGAGGGTGGACAACCATTTTACTTTCTCAGAGGAATATGGCCCAGAACAGCACAGCACTGCTCTACACCATCTGCAGTTCATTTGAGCTTCAGTGAAACCCACTGAAAAGCAAAAGACTAAGATGTGTGAAAGCCAATTCCTGTAATTATCTATGGCTTCATCACTCCAAATCATTAATAATTAATGCGCCAAAGTGTGGTGGGCTTTTTTCTGGCAAGAAAAAGATGTGTGTAGAAGTGCTAAACAGATAAACAAGTGTCTCTAACCGACTGTGTAAGATTCAAAATAGAAATCCTAGTTGTAACTCATCCTGAAATGGAAAGCTTGTCTCTAATTGCCATTAGAGATCTCTGCTGTGTGTATTCTTGCTGATTAATTGGATGTATTTTTATCCCCTGACGGTGAGACTTAACAGCTTGGCATCTTTTCCAGAGACGCACAGGAAATAATGAAACTCACTCATTCATAACAAACGTGTTCAAGAGTGTATGGCATATTTATGCATTGTGACATATCTCAGAAAGACCAGACAATGAAAGATTGTGACTTGGCGCCCAGGGTGAGAATCAGCAGTAAGGTTAGAGTTCAGCAGCTCCATCCAGCATCCTGTGTCCTGTCAGCAGAGTGGCCAGTGTGTAAAACAAACCTCCCTGCCTGTGTTGCCATGAGCAGATCCACCCCGCCATTGATGAATCTGGAGTCTTTCACAGTGAATCATAGAAACCAGATTGGTCCTGCCAGCACCCATACAGAGAGATATTTGAACCTGACCACTGTGCTGCAGAATCAACAACAGATGTAGTGGCCTCCTTGCCCTGATCAACCATATGCTGCCACCTCCTATCCCCCCAGCTACACCAAAACACTGTCTTTGGCCATGTGACTGATCTGCAGCAAGTATGGGACACTAGATTTCTATTCTTCTGGGACAACAATTTAAGATTTAAGAAGAGACTACGTCAAGCTCTGTTGAGGAAGGACATCAAATTGAAGGACATGCATGCACACATACACATACACATATGCACACACACGTACACACACAGAGATAGATTCAAACACACAGGTATACTAAATTTGTACATGTACTGTATACATTTGTGCTCTCTCTCTCTCTCTCTCTCTCTCAGATGTTCACACACACACTCTACCTGTTTCACACACACACACACACAGAGACACACACACACACACACCACAAACCACTTATAAAGAAACACACACTGTTTGCCTGTTTGCATTACTTATGTGGTTTCCTCTGAAGCTGACTGGCATGCATAGAAATACGTGGAGGTGTGCCACAAAAGGGAGCCTTAGAAATCAATTTCTCACCAAGAGCCTATTTGGTTGCTTGGCAGTTTGGTTCAATTTTCCACGTTATAATGAGCCTTCTTTAGAGGTTTGTGGGGAAAGCAGTTCAAAAGTGTCACTTCAGCATTAATAAGGTAATGTGTGACTTCATTAGAAATATGCCTGTATAGTGCAGGAAACTGCTGACAGTTAAAAACATGCATTCACAATAAAACGCAATGGTGTGCTTAGTGCTTTTAATTCAGTTTGGTCCACGGATGTGATCAATATGCGGACCAGTTTCTTGTTATCTTTCATGTCATCTTTCATTTCTTTCATGAAGCCCAATACTCACACTAGCCTAGAGAATGGGGGCACCCAAATCAGAATATGTTATTTGATACACAATACATTATTGGATACACTAATAATGACTAAAACATCATCTTAATGAATAAATTAATATAGTGAATAAATTTATTATTTGGAAAAAAAGGCTCAAGACTGACTGCATCAACCACAGTTTCCTCAAATAAATTCATGGATGGGTGCATGACAAAATTCCAGTTTGAAGTGTCGGACTTTGACTTTACAGTTTAGATCAACCTACTTCAATTAATTAAAAAGGGATGGCTATTTTCTTAACTCTCCATACAGGCTCAGAGAAAGAAGGTGCAGATGTCACTCAACCCCATACCCAATGCCCACTTGCCATTTTTAGCCTTTAGTTTCATGTATTGAAATAAGTGCAAATATAAAGTGACGTGTTACTTTGCATTACTTTCCAATACATGCTCTCAGTATCCAATGGTAAACAAACAATAGATAGTTCAATTGATAGCCTCGCTTAATCAGTTACAATTTACAGCAAAATTGGTGAAAGAGTATTTTAGTGTCCAGACACTGTGACTTGAGGGAGGGCAGGATTGCAGGCCTTCGTAGCAATTAAACGCACCAAGGCAGCAGCACCACCTCCCGGCGTGTGTGTATGTGAACTGGCAGCACTTCGGTAAGATAATGGTCATTATGCCATGTAACATATATTAAAATCAGTAACATAGGCCTACGGAGTCTGGAGTACAGGCAGCTGTAGGAGACTTGGGGACCTTTGAGTACTGTAGGTCTAAATGCACAAAGTTGATTAATTTTAGGCCTACTGGTAAGAAGGGAACTGTTTTGGTTATGAATTTAATTTCCTAAAGGAATGTTATAGTTCAAAGAAGAATCTGACGGGTATTTGAAAGGATCAGATCTGTAGATAAACCTTCCTATGTTGATTTTTTGCTGTTTTAATGTTTTCCCCTTTCCCCTCTAAATTGTTTTATTTATGGATTCATTCTGGATGGGTTTTAGCTACTATTTTTCTAGGACCACAGGACCCAGATAAGGACCATAAATAATAAATCCCCACTCGCAAATCATACATGAAACTAGATGTACCGCATAGCGGTACAAAATATGACCGCCGCTCAGTCCTGTACATCCGTTCCGCGAAAATAAATCACACTTCAATTTGTCTCCATATTTCACTCCATCCCCCACTCTTGAAACTTTTGTGTATGCTTGTTTGGCATGCCTGAGTGTGTGTGTGCGGCTGCACAGAAAGTAGCCTACTGGTGCTGAAAAGGTGAATAGATTGTAGAATAGCCAAAGAAGATGTAGCACTGTTATAAAACCTTTAAAATCTCTAAACAATCACAAGTAGGGCAGTTCATCACAGTTCATCCATTGCAACTGGATTGATGAAAGGTCACTTACTGTACACCTGTAGGCTACATTGTATTTGGGAAAAGCAAAAGGTATCAGCATAATGTTATTTATTTATTTATTTATTTTTATGTATTTATAAACAAAAACATCTCTGTCAGTTCCATGCCGTTTTCAACAGCTATCAAAAACAAAGGTCATTTTTGGATGGATGGATTTTTTGTGAATGTTTCTTCTTCTACATAAGATTTTAGTCATCTTTAGTTCATGTAATACTTTATTGTCAATGCACAAATTAAGTAACAGTAGTCTGAAACGTTATTGTTAATGCACAAATTAAGTAACAGTAGCCTAGTCTGAAACGAAATGCTGTTTTACATCTAACCAGTGGTGCAAATAACTGACATGTCCAAATGGGCCTTGATGAAATGCGTCGCTAGACTGTTCATACACATTTTAACGGGCCAAAGTTGAAGAGCTTTTGTCCGTTATTGTTAGTGCAAATATAGGCTGATTCATGTTCCCTTGGGAATCCTTGTTGGTGTACGTCACTAAATGTACACATAAATTATTTTATTGTAAGGCCCCCCATGAACGGAATTCCACAAAACTTGGCGTGCATACAGAGGGTGTCATAATGATCCTACACTTCCAATTTCGTGCAGTTTTGACTATGTTAGGTCACAGATACCTTCAATTACACCACCTCATTTTTACTTTTTTGTGTTTAACTAGGTGGCGCTATACATGAAATGAGTGGTTATGGAATGGGTTGACATGGCCCCTTGAGATCAACATACAAAAAAAAAAATGGTCCTCCTAAACCCTACGGTTTTCGAGATATTCACAGAAAACTGAGTCTGCCCTACCCTCCTTTCGGGGGGTCCAATTCAGCAGGGGGGCTACAGATCAAAACGAAAAACGATGGTTCCATGTTATCCATGTGGGGTTACATGTCCACCAAGTTTCGTGTACCCCGGTCTTTCAGTGTCCCGGGAATCATTGACGGAAATTTGGGCATGCGAAAAAGAAAAAAAAAAAAAATCTGACTAAACCTATATGACCGCCGCTTCGCTGCGCGGCGGTCATAATAAATAAATAAATAACATTATGCTGATACCTTTTGCTTTTCCCAAATACAATGTAGCCTACAGGTGTAAGTGACCTTTCATCAATCCAGTTGCAATGGATGAACTGTGATGACCTGCCCTACTTGTGATTGTTTAGAGATTTTAAAGGTTTTATAACAATGCTACATCTTCTTTGGCTATTCTACAATCTATTCACCTTTTCAGCACAAGTAGGCTACTTTCTGTGCAGCCGCACACACACACTCAGGCATACCAAACAAGCATACACAAAAGTTTCAAGAGTGGGGGATGGAGTAAAAGATGGAGACAAATTGAAGTGTGATTTATTTTCGCGGAATGGATGTACAGGACTGAGCGGCGGTCATATTTTGTACCGCTATGCGGTACATCTAGTTATTAGGTATTGGTAGTACTATGCATTTTAGTTTGCCTTTACCTAGTATTTGGGAAGACTACTGACCTCTTTCACAATGAAATGTGTAAGGAATCACTAACTCTCTTTGAGAATTTGAAGGCAAGCAAGTTTACTGCATGAGGACCCAACTTGGCCTATGTTTTCATTTTAACCTTAGACACAGTGTTTTGCCATTTACAGTGAAATTAATTCATGATTGAGTCTGTGATGATAGCAGACAAGCAGAAAATGGGTGCAAGTAGAAAATTAAATTAAATCATGATCTGATCTCCAAAATCAGGCAAGTGGTTTGACCATAATTTAAGCCAAGTGTAAGCACAATCATGTACTGTAAGTCACGTACAGAAGTATTTTTTTATGTTTAGCTTTACAGTCTCAGTTGCTTTGGTGCACTTCTCAAATCATCATCAATGCTGCCTGGTACTGCATGAAGCCAAACCCAACTCTAAAACAAAGTTCTCATAATATATATTATATATACTGACCTCTTTCACAATGAGAATATTTCCTGCATGAGAACTGGATATAATGTCTGTCTGTTTGTCTGTCTATCTGTCTGTCTGGCTGTCCATCTTTTTATTGATTCATCTCTCAATCCATCTCTCTCTCTCTGAGAGAGAGAGAGAGAGAGAAAGAAAGAGAGAGAGATAAATCAATGAGATGAATCGATAGACAGATGGACAGACAGACAGACAGATAGACAGACAGACATTATATTCAGTTCTCATGCAGGAAATATTTGAAACCAATAATCAGCACTAAGGTTTAAGGATCAGTCTGATTGCCTGTGTTGCGTTCAAAATGAGTAATTGGAACTTCTGCCAGTCCGATTTTCAAAGGCTGTCTAATGTGTACAATGAAAAGTAAATTCAATACTCTTAACATTATAGTTTGTCCTTGATGATGAAATGCAATAAGTCCTGCTTCCGGTCCAAGATGTATGAGTCAACATGATTAATGATTTTATGCTTTACAGCAATAAAGGCTCATAAGCAAGCATCGAGCAAAGGCTTAATGTTACTAGTGAATAAAACTTCAAGCTGCCCATACAACAGTTAATACATCATCACCTTTTCAACATTTTTATTGTTCAAGTTACACATTCAAGGCAATATACCCATCACATTCAGTTAACTAATAGATCAACTAAGGAGTACGAGGCATGACTTAATGTGCTCCACACGTAATGCGCCTATTTTAGTTGTAACACATTTTAAGACAGTTCTCTCTCTGCTTCAGCGTTTCTGTAGAGTTCTACTGGGACCTCAGTGAGTTTTCCAGCTGAGCCAATTCGCCCCCCTTCTGTAGATGAGTTGTTACATAAACTGTGTGCACTCACAGAGACCCATTTACAATCCAGCCAGCAGGACATAAATAACAATGTCTGTGTTCAGATCTGAACGAAGCATCAAAGATCCAGTCGTGCGCCTGTGGAGAGGCCTGACACATCAATGCGTCACCCTTCCCTTCCTGTGTTTATAGTCAAAAGTGGATTATGCATCCAACTTCTCCTAATGCATCCGGAGAATCTATTGTTTAAGAGTTGGGGTGAAAAAAATGACATTATGTATTATTTGAAGAGGAGCAGGGGCAAGTAATTGGATATGCCAACTGCGACGAGTTCAAAGAAGTGTTAATTACTCTGATATAAACGAGATTACGAGTCCTGCTGAGAGTCGTGTCCCTGTCACTCAATGCAGCGCAACGCTTTCTTGCAATGTTAGAAAATGGAAACTGCAGGGACAGGGTAAGTATGGCGCAGCAGTGAGAGAGATAGAGTGAAATAGACAGAAAGATAAAACATGTTTTAAAATAGAGTGGCAATAATAAAGTATAAAGCAAAGAGGTGTGTGTGTGAGAGACAGAGAGAGAGAGAGAGAGAGAGAGAGACTGTGTGTGTATGTGTTGGAGTGGTACACAAAATATAAACAATAATGTAGGCCTACATGAGACCATAGGCTACATGTTGTACATACAAGATCTTTTAGGTCTCCCACTTTGAGTCTGTGAAATATATCTTGGTATGTAAAGAATTACCCCTCCCAAATAAATAAGCAAATAAATAAATAATTACATAGAAAGATGGAACTCATGATTGCTCATTCAGTTATGACACGCCCCTCCATGTGACTTGGGGCGTGTTTGTTCCCACCTCGCCATCGCTCTCAGAAGATGATTCAGCTGTTGTTTGTTGTTGACTGACGGGATTAATGGGACCATTTACAGAAGCGCACAACCCAACAAGCAGATCAGTGGCAGCTTGTGAGAGCACAAAGGCATTTAGTGCAAGAAGAGGATGGATAGAAGGAAACTTTTATTAGGCTTTATTATCCTCTCATTCCCCCTTATCAGCATCCCGTGCTTGGCACAGAACGGGAGAGTGGGGTTTGGGCTCGTTTTGAGTGCCGTGTGAGAGCATGGAGAGAATGAGAAGGGAGCGTGTCAGATTGTACGGCAGGAGCTTTACTAGGTTCCAGCTGCAGGCAACATGGCTGACTTCAGTGAAAAGAGGAAATCAATTTTCTCTAATGACCTGACTATTTGGATGTGATGCCTCAATTTCCACCTATTCAAGTCTTGTGCATAGAGCAATTGGTGAGATATTATATTGAAATTGTACAGCACAATGGAATGCATTACCCTGCATATTAAAACTTTGAGGTGTGCAGTCAGTGCGTTTGGGGCATTCTGGAGATATTAAGATGTAGCCCACTTCAGAATCAGACTAACATGGTTACATCCAATATAGGTTAAAGAAAAAGAGGGGAAGGAAGGAAAGAAAGTGTGTGTGTGTGTGTGTGTGTGTGTGTGTGTGTGTGTGTGTGTGTGTGTGTGTGAAAGTCCTTTTAAAAGGCCTCAAAATACTCAGTTTTAGCAGATAAAGTTTGGAAATGAGAGCCATGCATTAACTTGAAAGACAGCAATTAGGTTTGGGGGGCTTTATTGTCTACTTAAGAAATCCAAAGAGCTACATTTTCAGATAATTATGTTTTGTTTTATGAGTTAAAGTTGTGAGTCTATCGTTAATGTAGATAAAAGATATGAGCAGTTTGATGTGTAAACCATATTTATTTATTTTTTCATTTTAATTAATTTCCCTAACAAGTACAAGCCCAAAATAGTATTAAATATCAACAATTAGTTTTTGATTCACTTAATGTGTACTATGCATATACAAAGATAAATAGTTTTTAATACTCAAAGATGATTGACACAAAAAATGTATAAAGGTGCCAAAAGGATGCGAGCAAGACTAAAACAGCTCCTGTGTTATATTTTGTAAAATGCTGAAATTGTTTAATCACAAGTAAATGACATTACAGCACTTTTCATTAGGAAAGCCAGAATGAGCTGACATAACACTAAAACAGATTTATTGTTTAGAAAGGCACTGTGAGCCATGATTCACAATGGGGCTTTGTTAGGGTTTCTCATTACTATGCAAAATTATGTGAAACAAGTTCAAATGAATCGCAAGATCCTAATAAATCTTTCATCGTAATCTGATCACCCCAGAGAAAAATGGAGGATTAATATGTTAATGTGACACATCAGATAGGGAAATAGCAAATCAAACGGAGTTTTAAAGCTAATTGTTTTAGTGTTCTTGTACCACTTCCAGAGAAGAGCAGTAAGATATTACCATCAAAGATAAGGATTGCACCATTACAGTCAACATTTGACTTGTGCTGCTTTGAGGAGTTCATGTTCACAGCTCTACTGAAATACAAAAATAGGTCTTATTTCTGTAGGGGGGGATATGCAGAGCAGAAACATACGATAGTCCTCATCTGTCAACATGTTCTTTTTCATTCCCTTAGTTGTGGTTCAGAAGACACACTGTAACTTCTTTAAATCTCAAAGACCAGTTAATCCTACTGTAGTTGGCTTCCTTTTTTGGGATAATTTGTTGGGGGGTTCCTCATGGAATAGTTTCATCAAATGTAACCGCAAAGTGCATGTAGTTTAAGACTCAGGGCCCTCCTTTCATCATATAAACCAAAGGGCATACATGAAATAACAGAATTATCAAAAGGCAAAAGGGTTTGGTCAAAGCAATTCCTTATTTTTAGTTACATACCAAAATGAACTAAACTTACTAAAAGTTTAGTAAACATACTTCAGCTTTTCACTGATGTGTGTCTGTTTGGCATCCGCAAGAGCAAATAACAATCACATTTAATCAGCCTAAATTATGATATGTTTGAAGGAATTTACAAAAAGACAGAGAATAAAATCATACATTGAATTGCCCTCAGCTTTCTTTAGTGTTCCCACATATTTCCACTTTAGTCTGAAGTTGCACCCTATGGAATACTTTAAAAATCTCAAACATGATTGCCAATCCCATTAAAAACAGACGAGGTCTCTCTTAACACATATTTCTGGTGTCTTGCACCAGTCTGTCAAAACTCATGTACATGTGTCTGAGCAGAACAGACTATCACTGAGGGAGCTTCCCAATCTGAAGGTCATTTACATATTTAATGTTACAGAGTATTTTCAATTGCAGCTGTGCAGTGCAATCCAAGTGGATCTCACTCAGAATCTGAACTGATATTTTAGCAACAGAGGTGTCACTTCTTAGGTGAGGGAATTTTTATTTAAAAAAAAAAAAAAAAAAGTTTGAAGAATCTTTGAAATCACATCATCAAGGAACAAATGGACACTCTGCCCACTGCTCAAATAAAGAGATTTTGGGACATAAAACTGTGTGGTGGGGCCAAGGATCTCACTCCCGAATGTCAGATTGATGTAGTGTCCTGACATCTGCTGTGATACCATCATTCTATCAGTCAGCCCTGAGTGGTGTGGGGCACCTGGTGGCACTGCTGGCGAGCGCTCAATGGCTCCCTGACAGGGCAGGTGGCATGACAGCAACAGCGGGCACCCCAGGCCACCAGAAACAGCGAGGAGAGGTCAGAAGACCGGAATGGAAAAAAATGCATTAAATATATTAAAATACACTAGTAGAGTTCAACCAGCTGTCACAGCCGCTGAACAGAAGCAAAGTCAGTAGATTGTCACTAAGTCAATATGGCCTGATGATTTGAAATGATTCTGTCTAAGGTGCATAAGCAGCTTTTTTAAAACAGAAAAAACTGGGGGGAAAACAGATCGGCACCCAATATGAATATAGCTGGAAGAGAAATTCCAGGCTACTGCACTGAAAGTTATTGTACCTTTCTGGACACACCTCAGATGATTACAGATGATGAAATATCCAAACTCCCTGTATTTTGTAAGTTTTGCTTTTAATGGCAGAGTGGAATGTTTCCCCAGTGAATTTGAAAAATAACATACACATTGTATCATTAGGTTTAGTAGGAGGCATATGATAGAGTTTATATAGAGCACTGCACATTAAGTAGCTGCTTCATGCCTTTGCCAAATGACACAAATATGCCACAGTGAATTAATGCTGTGCTCTCCCTTTTCTCTCCTTTCGCCCTTAAGGTCACACAATGCTGCCCAGGAGCATGTGAACTCTTACCTGAGGACACATTAGATGCTCTGAGCCACAGGCTTAGCAGGGAACACAACTAAAAATACACCGGCAGAACTGGTATAGGTATTTGCATTTCAATCTGGGATGTATGCATATTAAAAAGTAAGGTCAGGTAGGATATCTAGCAAGCAGTCACTTGTTGGATTTTCACATGGAAATGGAATTCAACAACACTTTATATTGCATTAGGGGCCCTATCATGACATTCTAAAGTGCATCGTCACTAGTCAAAAGTTTATTCAAATTTAGTAGGATGTCCAGTTCACATTGGGAGGGGTTTCGTTATCAAACTTGGAGCGCATGGCGCAACAAGGTGTTCCTAGGTTTTTTAATCAGTCATATGGGTGTGTTTGGGGCGTAACATCATCATCTGTCATTCCCTTTAACGGCGCAAAGCGCGATATGTCAAATAAATGCATCGGTATTTTGGCATTCAATGGCGCATTTGAAGGAGGCTGCTTGCGTATGGAATAGTCATTCCTAAACCATGCTTTACTAAAACCTAGCATATCTTTCATGCATTTGCACTCATCTATTATTTGAACTCATTGGCAAAGTGAAACTAACTTCATCAAGGTGTCAGTCAACGACAACACAGTTATATGCAGTTACTTTCACTATTGACTGACAATGGGTTACCATCGAAAACATAGGCTGGAAAAAGCAACACTTACCCTAATATTGCTTAAATGACTGAATAAAACAACATTTATCCTGCAGAGGAGTTGCTTACATCTCCTGACAGTGCGTCTTCAGCTGTGCTCCATTCGTGTCTCTCGCCTCTCCCCTAATCACTTTTAACTGTCATTACGAATTTGCAAATGATGGTGAATAACTACTCATCATGAGATGTACAGTATTTCGTAATATCTTTATTCTAATTATGTTTCCCAATGTAATCGTGCAATTTGTAATGTTTTGCATGGACGTGCGCTGGTGTGCGTTCATGAATGATAGAAGGATGGTGCATGCACCTGCCAATATGACTGTTGACGATGCGCTCTTAAAATAACATACAAACAACTTGCCATAGGCTTCTGACCAGGTGTACAATAGCGATTTTTTGTTAATTGCCACACCCCTGGGCGCATTGTTTAAAAAATAAACGTGCAAAATACCGAATTAAACTTTGCGCGGGTCTAAAATGAGTTTTACGCCATGCGCCAGTGTGCAAAATACAGCCCTAGGTCTCTAAGAATACACAGACTACTTTAATCACTTTTATGTCAGCCATTATGTAAATGGCCAACCTGAATAAAACAAATTATATGTTATTCATCACTGCCCATATATTAATACAATATTGAATTGTGCATGCATGGTTTTAAAAAGTTTACAATTAAAAACAAAAATGCATTGTTGGCCAAGGGCACATTGCATCAGACCAAACAAATCAACATTCATAGTTGTTTCATGTTTGGTACTTAAGGTGAACATTAGTAAACACTGACCTAAAAATGATAATTTTCACACTAGCCCTTCATGCAGTCATTGAATCTCAAGGAATCCTTGGAGCGGGGAAATTAAATAACACAATGAAGGCCACTCGTGCGTGACTTGTCTCATTGCGGCCTGAAGAGAAGCCGCCATCAAGCACTTCTATTATTAGCTGGTGATTAGTCAATGAAGTGTGAGAATGCCAGACGGGTTGTTGAGCCATTACCCTCCCCCCAACTCCATCCCATTATCACCACGCTCAGTCGAGGCAGCCAGACCTGAAGGCCTTTGATAGTCTGACACAAGCTATCCCATACTGTGAATGCACAGTCTCATCTGTAAGAAAGTACAGATTTGGTGAAGTCATCAAAGTTGTATGGAACTCTGGAGGGGTTATTGCAAAATATTTTTTGGTATATATCCAGAAAACATGCAATCATTTTACTAAATTGTGCGCACGTTTTACTAAATAGTGCACTCATTTTACTAAATTGTGCTCTCAATTTAGTAAATTGTGCGCACATTTTACTAAATTGTGAGCACAATTTACTAAATCGTGCACACATTATTATGCTCATTTTAATTTTTGTAAAATGAGCGCACAATTTAGTTATAATTTTAAATGTGTGCACGATTTACTAAATTGAGCGTACAATATAATAAAAGGAGACCACAATTTAGTATAATGAGAACACTATGTAGTAAAGTGAGTACACGCTAGTTAGTAGTAAAAATCAAATGTGTGGCACAGCAGAAGGCCAAGAGCTTGTCCCTCTACACGGATCATCCGTTTTTCGAAAATATTTCGGATTGAAGTGAAGTTAACCAAAAACATAAGCAAAGCAGGGCTCTCAATACTGTTAAACACATCACATGACGTAAACCACTTATGCATTTTTTATCACGTTAACTTTTAGTCCTTGTTTGCTTCCTCCGATATAGCCTATACTAAGAGTTGAGCTAACGACGGGATCCGTGAATTTTATTCATGTATTTTATAAGCTACATGTGCAACCTACAAGGCATATGCGTTTCAAGACACAGCCTACTCAAAACGAGTGAACAATAATGAAAATGTAGCCTACACGTCAGTGTTTTATATATCAACGAATGACTAAACCTGGGTGCCCAAACTGCGGCCCGCCACGCACTTTAATCTGGCCCGCCGAGCATAAGTTTATCATAGGCCGCTCACTAATTTTTTTTAGCGATGGACGACGTAATGGTTAACTTTAGACTACTGCAAACTGCTTTACACTCTTCTTAGAGAACGTTTACAATGTCAAAACAACTTGTTACATCGAGATACATAGTAGGCCTATCTCCATTGTAGCAGATCTAACTACGTTATGCTACTCCATTTAATTGGGAACGCATTTGGGCGTGCACAGTGCACGAGAGGGAGAGAGCGCGATGGCAACAGTAATTCCCACTACTGACCATTTATAAACTGTGAGAGGGCATAGCCATGCACACTAGCCATAGGCTATATTTGAGTGAAGCTGGCTTAAAGTGACAGTGCGCCATTTATAAATAAATTAAACAGCATCAAATCAACAGTATTTAATTTTATACAACGAAATTACTTTGTCATTTAAATAATACAAAACGTTACTATTATTATTATTTGTGTGTGGCCCGCCGGCCAATTTTCAAAACCCAATGTGGCCCTTGAGTCAAAAAGTTTGGACACCCCTGGACTAAATGATTAAACTCATGAACAAGAAGCAGAGCTTAAGTGGCTAATGGGGAGTGTTGGGAGGATTCCCGGTGGGCCGTTAACGTTTCCCCAACTATTAACAAAGTAGCACGCACAAAAAATTAGTTTGGAAGTCGCAGTCAAGTCTATATTTGCAGTAATTTAGGGGAGTAAATGTGAGGTGAAGAATTTGGGTGAGCCAGATAGCAAGTCCATTATGTTTAGGGAAAAAAAAATGTTTTTCACTAAAATTAATTAATAATTGTGATAAATAATCATGATCTCAATATTGATCAAAATAATCATGATTATCATTTTGGCCATAATCGTGCAGCCCTACTAAATTGTGCTCACAATCTAGTAAAATGAGACCATAATTTATTAAAATGAGTCTATAATTTACTAAAATGAGTGCACATTCTCTCGATAAACAAAAATATCTAGCAATGACACCTCCTGGGCTCCGTAATTTTGCACTGGTAAAGACCGTTTTTTTTGTAGCCTGGATGCCAGCCGAACTTAGCCCTGCCCACAACATTTGAGGTCGGGAAGTTCGGTCTGGACTTCTTCCACTGTGGAGCACCTACTCCGAACCAGAGCTGTTCGAAGTCACGGTTCAGACCAGAACTCCTGAGCGGTTTTGTTCAGAGCTGAAAATCCAACTGAGTTTGACAGAAGACAGATGTAGGTTGCTAGTGACACAATATTAGCTTTCAGTACGATGTCTTTGTAAGTGACATTTAAATAAAAAGTGTTTCATTCTTCCCGGTTCTTCCTAACAAAAACGCTGTTTTTGAAAGGTAGACATTTAGATTTCGCCATCACGTCTGTTGTACAAGATATTGACAACGCAATAACCAGAAAACAATGTTAAGGCATTTGTGTAGAACCCCTATACCGGTTGAAACATGCACCATAATCACATCCCAATGGAGCAGTGTCAGACTCAAATTCTGACTAGAACTGAGTATGACAACATCAGGTGAACTATAAGGGACATACAGGGAAACTCATAATCTTCTACAATGTAATAACAGAGATACGCTTCCAATATGTGCACAGAGCACACTGTAGTAACATTAATGTTTGGAGTGTGTGCTGCGGTCTCTGCAGTATCATAAAAGCACGCCCTGTACTATGGTGATGCGCGAGGTGATGTGCAAACATGGGACAACCTAAAATCACACAAAACGTATTTTTCTTTATTTTTGTCACCTTTATTTGATTTACATAGTTGACACTGCATGTGTATGGGCAACATTTGAATAGAAAAAATAAATCTGTGTTCACACTGTGGTTAGAGGATAAGGGCTTCTCAATACTTATGTACCCACTGGCTCATTCAGCCTTTAACAGTTAAAAAGACCCCAATCAACTCAAAAGCATTTCCTTGCATCTCTGGCATCTCAAAGTGTTCATCTATGGTGAAATCGGTCAAGGCTATAGGGCATTATTTGACTATTTCACATTCTGTATACTCTGATCATCATCTGCCACGTAATCTGACCTAACTGACATGTACTATGCGTTTCATAGGTACAGTTAAAATTCTTCAGACCAACTTTCATTTTCCGCTCTACCCCTGTGCAGCAATAACTTATAATGTTTGAAATCCTGTCCCAATTCAGAGAGAGTAACTTCTGAACCAATATTCTAGTAGCAATGCTGGATTACAGTGATTGGAAAAAAAACAATGTTCTGAGTGAATAACTTAAATCAGGCATTCATATGGGTAAAATGTACATTTATTACAGGAAATCAGCCACCCACTCCCATTCCCTGAAATTATCTGTAAAAGATGGTATCAGAACAGAGAAAAACAAGGCAGATCAGATAAACTGCTCACAGGAGAAATCAACAGTCCAACATTTTATCCAACAATAACTGTCTCTTCATCTGGGAACTCGTAGTAAGGGACCTCTAGGTTGAGTGGAGCAGGGCCCTTTCTAATGCGGCCTGATGCGTCATAGTGGGAACCATGGCAGGGACAGTAGTAGCCCCCAAATTCACCAGCGTTAGCAATGGGCACACAGCCAAGGTGGGTGCACACACCGAGGACGATAACCCAAGATGGATTTTGCACACGGTCCTTGTCATGCTGAGGGTCTCGGAGCTGAGACAGATCCACAGCAGCCTCAGTGGCGATCTCCTTTTCTGTACGATGGCGGACAAACAGAGGCTTTCCTCTCCACTTGAAGGTCATGTTCTTGCCCTCTGGGATGTCTCCGAGTTTGACCTCAATCTTTGACAACGCCAAGACGTCAGCTGAGGCACTCATGGAGGAGACAAACTGGGTGACAACGGTTTTGGCAGCATAGACTCCCACCACAGCCGTGGACCCAGTGAGGATGTAGGAGAAGACTCGCCGGGATTCACTGCTGTCCTGGGAGGATTTGTTTGGATCCATCACATCAGGACGGCGGTAATCTGAGAAGTCAGGGATCTTGATGTCTGTGTGAGCAAAGCGAACTCCAGCTCGGGCTAAAAATAAAACATGCACAAGGTTAGACTCATAACAACATCACAGGCAAACAAAGCATGATTACATATAAGAAATGATAATTTTTAACAAGGCATTGGCTATCACTAAGAAATTCACATCACTACAACTAAAAAGATCTGTATTGAAAGGGAAAATGGTGCACACCAATAGTAAGCAAGTCCTATTCCTACATGCACAATGGTCAAGGCAAGGCCCTATGTTACCTAATTACACTGTGGCGACTTTAAAATAGCAGCAGAATAATGATTTCGCGGCTCACAATAAAAAAAATGCAACTACTAAGTGTTAATAATTAAGATATTAGATTATGAGACTGATGAGAATCATCGCTACCAGGTATCAATGCTGGCAGTTTAACTTGTCAGAACCAGTCCATTTAGCGGTCACACCTTTTATCAGCTCGGCATTCAATAAGTTGGTTTGGCAGGCAAGTGTCGGCTATAATGAAGCCAAGTGTTTGACAGCATATCGTTAACGTTACTGCACGGTTCATGCTACGCTAGTTAGCTAGCTACCGTTAACAGAGACTGCTAACGTTAATATCTGGTAACGTGCATGTTCCGAGATTTCATACTTTATCTATTACATAATAGATTAACTGGTCTTGCAAAAAACTTCGTGGGGTTATCGCTCATAGCAAATGTTCTTCTCTGAACCAAACACAAGCGGAGTAAGGTCGTGTCCTTAGCCATACGTGTAGAGTTGCTAACTCTGCGGTGTGTCTCGCGACAATAGCTAATAGCTAACAGCTAACAACTTACCAGCTATTACCAGTTACCAGCCTATGATCCTAGCACATTAGCTGCTAGTTCATAGCATGTTAGCGGTTCCATCTAGTATTACGGAATTCGTGTTTTAAATATATTAAGATAGTATGCTGACGCCTCCACCAATACACAATAACTTGTATATCACAACAAACATCGGTAATTTAAGATTTACTGGGTAGAGGAAGCATTATAGACCATCCTTAATGTAGATGTCCTTGACTGTAAATGTAGGCCCTATAATGACGCCAGGGTGCTCGCTTGATTGTAGGTGCCCGGTGACTCACCATTGATGCTGACTGAGATAGCAGGCCCAGTCGTGGGACTTTGTCCATTTAAGGATTCGCGGGTGAGAAACGACTTTTTAAGATCTAAATGCACATGCTCGCTTTTCACAACAACTCCAGGTACAAGGGCTTTGAGTGGTCCAGCCACAGCAAAACTCGTCGCCTGCAAGTATGGGGAAAAGGCCCCCGAACGAGCGGCAAGGGACATCATCTTTCTCGCCGAAAAGCGCGTCGCCGTCGGTCTTGCTCTTCTTGCTTCTTTCCTCTTTCCTTCCTGGACGGTTGCGCAGCTGTACACGTTACGTGGGGGCGTTTCTCGTGACGTCATTCAAGATATGACATTTAGAAATGTGTCTTGTGATGTCAAGTGTATTTCTCCTGTTGAAAAATAACTAGGCTACTGCAGATTTAATTGCTGCAGTAACTGCAACACACATAATCTGCTCGGCTCAGGTTAGGCATACCATAGTTTATTATAAGTTGTAAAGACTATAGTCTACTGTATGTTGTCTATTATTTTGTTCTATGAATGAAATAAAAAAGCTTTCTGATTCATTGCTCAACCCTAATTAGGTAAACTTTCAAGGGATAAAATAAGTAGACCTACACTTGTGTTGCATCATGTGTAGGCCTCAGCCTAATGTCTTTCTTCAGATTTTTTTTGTGTGAATAGTTTTGGGTTTCTTTTTTGTCTACACTTGTGCATTAACTGGAATATAATTACTTTAGTTTGGAAGGGAAATCCATTAAAGGTACACTATGCAGGTTTAGGTATTTTTGGCTTCTGTAGAGCCCCTCTAGAGTCGCAATATATTTATATTGTAGCAATCTCACCCGCAGACAAGAATCACCTTTGGCCAGGATGGTCATTTATTGGAACAGGCATCAATACAAAACACAGACAATTACATAGGGCAACACGGGGGTAGTTTCAGCCGCATGTGTAACACACAATAAGGGTTTACCACACACATCAACACGGGGATAAACACATGAGGTAGGCTACAACCGAAGAGACTAACACGCTAACAAATACACAACATGGTAAACGCAACTACAACTATTATAACCGACATTACACATTATAGCATTCACTCACACTGCATTCTGGGAGACACTCATTCAAAATCAGACATGTACATCCACTGACGCTACAATATTTTACTCTGGTGTTGTAAATAGCAAACCTCTCATGACTTGTTCTCCCTATAGGCTACACAATGAAAATGCTTTTGTTGTAGAGGTGAAGGATTATCAACATTGGCAATATCTACTATCTCCTATATCTACTGACAAGGTAATGTTTCACAATTCTCGCGAGATTTGTCAGGCCACCGTTCTTGAAGTTGCATGGCTGGTTTTCTCGGTAGCTACGTCTATGATAGCTATGCTAGGTGCGCGATTCGCCTATTACAAGTTAGTTTATTATCAAATTGGTTTCGTAAAAGATTATATTAAGGTGAAATTCTTGCATAGTGTACCTTTAATGCAAAATGTTGGATGAACTCCTTGTGCTGGTCGACCTCACACAGTGATCAGGTGTGTTACAACTCCTTACAACTCCATGATCACTGTGTTACAACTGTCAACAATCCACTGCCCTCTACTCTAATCAGAGATCTCACTTTACAAGTCAGACTGAGAGTAGAAACTGGGATGAGATACCTTATAGGCACTCAGTGGGAAGAACATGTGCTACAATACCAGGAGCAAGTTACCATAACCACCCATACTGAGATGTTTTCCAATGGCAAATGTAGAAAGATTAGTGCTGTGACAAAAACACTCATAGTATTTATTCCCTAACATAATCAAACGACCTCTTTAAGCATTTGTTGTTGTGGGCACTGGGCATTTTCTTTCATCTGTGTTTATTAGGCCCGTGACACTTCAAGAAGGCTCAATGGTTTCACAAAATTATGCCATGAGCAATTTTTTGTTGCTTTCCTTTTTAATGTAATAAAATAATGTTTTTAAAATATTACTATGCAAGTGTCACAATGTCGGTGCGTTCGCCGCTCACGGGCCTCGAACCCGCCACCTTGACACACACACCGGCATGGGAGACGAACGCTCTAACCACTGCGCCAAGCAAAAGCTCAGGCTTCCAACTCAGCGGTTTGAAGTGTTCCCCTTTAATGCCTAAACCAAGAAATAATGGACAGAAAATTCTATTTTTTTTTTAAATCTGAAGTCTCTATTAGGCCCTTTAACAAAATATAAAAAAATAATTAAATTAACAAAAAAAAATTGCAAGTGTGTTTTTTTGTTTGTATCATATTTAATACTTTGGGCATTGCACACAATTTTTGTTTGTATCATATTTGATACTTTGCGCATTACACACAATTTGGGCAATAACAAGAACTTTGCAATCTGTAAGCTCTTTGGACATCCATAACATTCAAATCTTTCTTTCTTTAAACAGCTGGCTTTTTCCATCCTTTCCTTTCATTTTGAACTTCAAAAACTCTTTATTTGTATAACATCTGCATCTTTGAACGTTGAAACGACAGTCTTTTCTTTCCTTTACTTTGCCAAATGGTAAGCAAGGAAACAGTTCCTATTCTTTTTTAGGCAGAGGTGGACATTGCATTTTACAACGAACACATAGGAGAAGTGAGGAGTTTCTTTGCAGTGCACCTTTGTCGTGCCCAGGATGGAAAGTGGTTAACCCCATCTCTCCTAACATCTGGAGGAACACTGCATAGTGGCCTCTTCCGTGATGGGGTATGTGTTTGTGATGGTGAGGAGTGTGGCGAAGGGGAATGTGATGGAGAGGACAGTGGCCTACAGAGCCTGACTTTGCCTTTTCCTGCTCTTATCAGGCAAGAGCCAACTGAGGCCTGAAACCTTCTCAGGGGCATGGCATCTTTCTCCTGGTCTTGTGCCCGCAAGTCTCTTCGGTACAGGATCCAGGCATTGATCAGAGCCATTGTGACACTATGCCACCAAATATACAACCATCTTCTGGTTTTCAAGCTGTATTAGTACAGGGCAGAGAGCATATCCAAAAACTCCACACCACCCATAAATTTGTTGTAGGTCTCCACAATGGCTGGTCTGGGAACCATAACGTATATGTCTTCCGATCCCAGTGTTTCACCTGACCTTGGGGAGTGATATCCAAAAGTCCAATTTCTATCTTCCACTTCATCATCTGTCTTTACAAGCAAGGCCATAGCCAGGATTTTTCAAATACCAAGGTCAGGGGCGTTGCTAGAAATGCTAGGAGGTTCTTCCCCCATTTTGCCAACAACCATATATTTGTTCAGATTATAACATGTTTTGTTTATAACTTGAACCAACACACTTTTCCACAATATTATTTTTTTTAGATGCACCTGTATATCTGAGCCTTTTCCCAAATTGGCTTTGGATATTTATACTGGACCCTGCTCCATCTGTTGTTAAGAATGAACTGCTTCTCCTCATCAGAGTAGCAAATGTTGCATAATTTGCAGGGCTGCAGATCTTGTAGGCTACCTTCTGACACAGAGTGAGTGTCACATCTTGATTCTCACTTAGGAGGGCTCTTCCTATCATTTCCCTCTTCTCCTCTTTCTTCTCAACTGCCTGATTTCTATCCCCTGTCTCCTGTGTTGGATTTCTTAAAACAACAAGTCTCTAAATTACTGAACAATAATATAATTGATATAATTTGACAATAGGTAATATTTGTGCCATGAGATAATATCCTTCACAACATTATCCATCCTATATAACATTGATATAGCTTCGTTTTCAATGCAGGTTAGCTGACTGCATCTCCACTGAATTTCAACATTTTTATTATTTAGCATCTCATTGGTAGCCCTATTGCATCTAGTTATTGTATTCAACCAATTAGGCCTACATTTCTCACCTTCCCTCCTTCTCTGTCTGCTCTTCTGCTGGCTTTCCAAACGTTAACTTTGTGACAGCCTTTGTTCAGGTCAAGTGAATTAAGATAGCCTACTGGCAGAAATTAACAAGACGTCAAGTTTATTTTAAAGTTTATTTTTAAACTATGTGAGCTGCGTTGCGTTCGTTAATTAGTTTAGGACACACTCCGCGATAGCCGACTCGACTCTACTTTCGTTATGTCAGAGGTAGGCTATCACGTGACGGTCCGTTGATGCAAAGATAATTGTCTCGTCGGCTAGGCCTATTTGTAGCCTACTTAATAAATTAAAAGAAACTTGAAGAAAAAAATACCGAGGACCTCGGTGTCCTCTATGGTAGCTACGGCCATGTCTACAAGGCCCTGTATGTCGCTCAAATGGCCATCAAGGAAGTTCAGGACATATTCAGTAGAGAACTTCCTTTTAGCCTTTTTCCTTTTAGCCATCTATAAATTAGCCATAGCATAGATATTTATGAATTATGAATAAGAGTTATTAATTATTTGTTGTGAATATCACATTTCAATCTGTAAATTGTGTAATTGATTCATTAAAACACTGTATTATGGACTAGGCCTATAGAAGATATAATATAACATCCAGAAAAAAATAACTATGTCCATTGAAAGATTTACCACTAAATACCTGCTGTATCAATTGTGATACAAACATTTTCTGCTCGATTTTACACCAAACTACATTTTAAAATTTTCAGAAAATGTTACGTTTTTTGAACAAAGTCATTTTTTATCTTATAAATGTATATATGTAAAGGTAAATCTCACCATAAAATTATCAAATTACCAATATCCTTGACCTTTACATAATCAGCAGGGTACTAATGAGATTCCGCCATTTTGAATTCTAACAAACTACATGTCAGGGCCCAGTTTCCCGATAACGACGGAGACACGCTCTTAAGAGGGTTTTCTACGATTCATCTTACGATCGTTCGTTTGTTTTTTCCGACTGTTTCCCGAACATGCTCGTAGCGTGAACGCGCGTGCACTTCTCTTAAGATGCTCTTAAAAGGGGAGCTGTCCACGTTAATAGTTCTGAAATATCCTCTAATTTGACGGTGATGTCAGGTGACTGCACGTCACAGCTATAGGCCTACCATTTAAACTTCGGATCTACACATTAATTCACATCAATACGAAAATAGAAACACTTTTACCTCATAGGCCTAGTAAAATATAGCCTTCACTTAGCAAAGACAATGTCAAACTATTCACGATAGTCACGATAAAAAAATGATTCATCACAGGTAAACACAATAAAGAATGGGAACGTAAGTTGGATTATGTATTGTAAGTTGTAATTCCTCTGTATGTCCTGTTGGTGACCTCAGTGAGAAGTACTGTTAAGACGCTCTTAGCCGGTAACGATAACTCTGGAGCACTCGTAGATCTATGAGTGTTTTCACGACGCTCTTAAGCTACGATGGTTTTGGGAAACAGTCGGCAAATCTTAAGACGTTCGTAAGAGGGACTTTACAACGCTCTTAGGCTTAAGATGCTTTCGGGGAACTGGGCCCAGAATTGTTGTAGTGCAAAAGGTATCCAACAGGGGGCAGAGGACAAGTAATAGATTGTATACAACAGGGTTTTATGCAAAGTTTATATCTCATGGTGATGCAATGGGTCTCAGAAATGCATGTCTCAAATATGATACGCACGGCATTAAAGGAACACGCCACCCAATGTCAGTAGTAATATATGTTCTTACCTTAACTTTCACGAGTTGAGTCATACCTCTCCCGTGTCGGTACTTGCACTCAAACGCTCTGGTGCGTGGCGCGAATGTGTTAGCAAGGTTTGGGCTGTGAGGATTTACACGGGCAACTAGCATGCTAGCTCAGTCTGCCTCCGTTACACTAGCATGTGGGGTAAAGTGCAGAATTGAATTATGATTGAATTACTAACATTCTCTTATTGACAGCAAACATTCATTTTACTATTTCAAAATGAAGGGCCCTATCTTGACTATCTGAAACGTCTGGTCAGAAGCGTAACATTTAAAAACATTTTAGGCGTGTCTAGTCCACATTCGTTAATTTAATGGTGTGATTTTTTGATCAAACGCTTGGCACTGGGCACAAAAGGGTTTCTTAGTTAGTCATGGGTGTGTTTGGGTGTAACATTCTTTAAACCAATGAGAATGACATCTGTCATTCCCTTTAAAAGCCAGCAGCGCAACATCAAACAGCCAGTCGATATTTCGACAGTAAACGCATCGGAAGGAATCTGCTTGCACAATTTCACTAGTAGGCTACTTGCTTTAGTAAAACTTGTGCAGAGTATAGTCTACATGCATTCTGCACTTAGTGAAACTAACTTCACCGTGGTCTCATAGTCAACGGCAAAACAGTTATACACAGTTATTTAGCCTACTTTCACTATTGACTGACAAGGGATTACAATCGGAAAACATAGCCGGAATAAAGCAACACTTACCCCAATAATGTTCGAATGACTGAATCAAAAACCTAAGAATATTTATCCTGCAGAGGAGTTGTTTGGGACTGGTTGCTAAAGGTTGCTTACATCTTGTGACAGTGCGTCTTCAGCACTTATGCACCTTTCCGCCATAGACAAGGTTTTTCTTGGTCAGTGGCATAATGACTTTTAGAGAGTGTAAGATACTGTAGCGATTTTATGCCAGACCACACCGTATGTCGTTAATTGCCATACCCCTGGGCACAAGGTTTAATAAAAGTGGAGCGCATGCATGGCAAAAAATGTACCACTGTCTGGGTGAATAACTATGAATAAGACTTGCGTCGCACTGGTTGCAGGATAGTGCCCGAAAGCAGCACAGGCCAGAGACACTGAAGAATGTTCACCACTACCAATGCTAATTTTTGCGTATAGAGTGTTTTATAGAGTGTTTTTAGTGTATAGAGTGTTTTATGTATTCAGGGTGCGGATGGCTTGAGGAAAGAAACTCCTCCTCAGTCTCTCTGTTTTAGGCCTGTGAGAACAGTGACATCTGCCTGACCTCAGCTGTTTGAACAGTCCAAACAGTAGTTTGAAGAAGACACTTTGAAGATACATGTAGAGAGGAAACAGATTCAGCACAACAGTGTTAGTGAGCATGGTAGCCATTATTTGTCAAACATTTATTTGGGTATCAGTGAATGAACTGATACTATTTTGAGAGTGCTTTTGTGCGTTTAAGGTATAGGCACTGGTACTGACGTGAGCTCCCATGAGGTCAAGGTGACCTAAGAGAATATGATAAAGCTACTAGTGACATGAAATAATTCCCTTCAGGGGATATCAATCTAATACAGTATGGGTGGGTTTATGTGTGTGTGTGTGTGTGTGTGTGTGTGTGTGTGTGTGTGTGTGTGTATGTGTATGTATGTATGTACAGTATGTATGTATGTATCTATATAATTTCTGAGAAAGCAAAATAACCATGGCTATACCATCATTCCTTAGTTCTAACGAGTGCTAATCTCGCAACCAGCTATGCTGAAAACTCATCTTGATAACACTACTGAACGTGTAAATAGAGATAGTATGGATATGCATTGCATGCAAAACATGTAAAGAATTTCCATGCTCCTTCTTTTGACATAGAGGAATATGTCCACTAAGTAGTTTTGATTTTACTCTCTCTTGTTGCCACTGCGCTAGCTTTGATCAATGTGACACAGCCTACTAGCTATTGAATCCGCAGCATTTGAGGCAGCAGAGCCTCGACTAAAAATAAAGCCAATTGACATTTGTAATCTATGAGTGCGCTGCTGCAACCGTCTCTACTGTATCTATAGCATCACGCTTGACATTTGGTGCTGACGTTTACACAAGCCTGCTTATTAGTTTCATCAGTGTGGAGGCAAGAAAATGGCTTGAACACAGAGCAGCCTGGTGCTTCTTTGTTATTTAGACTGGCCTCTTTGCAATATGATAATTTTGTGAACCCATAGTGTCAAATGCAATTATGCTTTTCTTCTGTCTGTAAGTGATATTAGAGCATCAAACAGGAAAGTGTTATAAGTATTGTTACCACTGACTGTAGACGTCACCGATTACATAGAAAAGTACACACAGTGCCCGATGCGCTGTGCCAGGATGTGTGAGACTGGATCTGAACACAGTTTCGCCTTGAGGGAGGAGGTGAACTTCCTGTCCTCGAGCTGTGGTAACGAGTGAATTTAATCTCTGGAAGAGGTAATCCCACTGGGAGGGGAGTTGCACGCCGAGCTGCAGGCACTTTAACAGGCACACTAAGTCTCTTGTACCCCGCTGCGGCTCCTACACTGCTAACAACGCATTAAAAGCTGACAGACGACCTTTCACCTCGGACTCTAGCGCCGCATTTCCTGCTGATGTATTCTTCTGCCGCAGCCGGACACTGCATGCTGAGCGGAGAGGATTATGTCACAGTCACTTTATGACAAGTGCCCTATCTGGTCAGTCCCAAAGTGAAATGAACCCATCCATGGACAGTCTCTTGCACACTCATGGCCACACGACAACACATACAAACACACTGTAACCTTTCCAGTGGGCTGTGATATTGTGCACAATTAAACAGCTTGTCTCAGATTGGAGAAAATTAGATGTTTGGTATTGAATGCCGTATTTTCTGTCTATTCATAATGCCAGCACTGGGGTTTTGAAAAATGATTCAAGCTAACAATTGCAGCTGTGCATGAAGAAATCAATGATTTCTATTTCCCCTCACATCTTGATGGGACTGATGAAAAATGGCGAGAGTATTACATCAATATTATCACAAATTTCTAATACACACAAGGTTGACATTATATGTTGTTTTTTTCGAGCCATTCATAGATTTTCAATCTAAATGTTTGACTAAAATGATTGACTCATTCTTTTGGTCTTTACAATATAATGGGATGAATCATAACTCTCAGAGGATAACTTTAAAGCAACACCAAAGAACTTTCCCTCTGTCGCACGCGCGCTATTTGTTTATCCAGCACCGGCTTTGCAAATAATGATGTCCACAGACAAGGTAGAATATTTTGCATGACTTATAAAAGTACGATGTATTGCGACATCAGATGCAAGTCAAATTTGTAGTTTCTTATGTCTCATTCCATCGAACTACAGATCCGCTACCCGATCTGGCAAACTTACATAGTGCGGTTATAGCCGATAGAGGGACACTAAGCGAATGCAGAATTGCCGTTCACCCTGTTACGAGTTGATGAAGCACTGAAACGATTTTGGAAACATTATTTTAAGGTATAAAAAACTCTTTGGTGTTGCTTTAACATCAATCAATTTGCCTTCTATGACATTGGTCAACAAGTTGAAAAAATGTCATCATGTGAATTCTTCAATTAAAAAAAAGCAAGACCTCAATCCCACTCATTTATCTCTGGAGGTTTACACATTCATTGTGCAACAATCAAGCAAACAAGTATTTTCTAAAATAAAGACTTGCAAGCTAGATTTAACATGTAATCTATTTTGCGTAGGGTTTTTATGCATTACAATAAATGCACTGGTTGGTTTCAGTTACAGCTTCCATATTAGGATAAGAGCACTTTGACCTATACAAATATATATAGAAATGGGCCTTCAATGTACACTGAGACAATGTAAATGTTGAAATAATACAATGAATTCATAAAAGTGCATTGCCATTGTGTACTTGTTTGGTAGTAAGCAATAAGCATTACCTGCACAAAAATGACATCTCTCAAAATGCACTTCTTTGAACTATTCCTCGGCAAACAATTCCAACAGCAAAGCTTATAAATTAGAAAATTATCTTATAACATAGTGCCAGCAATCAGGAAAAAGTTCAACAAAAAGTTGAACTTTACACAGCACAAAATACTCTTCGTTGGTGGTGTTAATCATTTTTTGTCATCTCCATGTATTAAGATGCAAATCTAGGTCTGGCAGGAGATAGTGCCCAAGGGCAATAATGTGTTTTCCCATCCCTCCCTCCAATACTGCAATAACGCATTAGCATCCTATTAACTGTGACTTGAAAGTGTCTTTGTAATTGATAAGGAGGATGGATGGGCGGGTCCATGTTGACAGAAGGTGTGGCGCAGACTGGAGATGGGATGCTGTGGAGATGGGATCTAAATGAAAATCTCAAGCAGCAACAGATGTCATGTTTCCAAAGCTTTTTTCCAGGGCTAAGTGAAAACATGCTGACACGGGCATGTCATTGAGATATGTTGATTAATTATTAGCGTTGTAGTTGTGGGTATACAATGGTTTTGTCTTTTTATATATTGAAAAAAGAGAATATCACTGCTTTTGAAGGTGTCTTAGTTTGTATAAAATTATTATGTATAAAAACGTTGGATAATGGGTTGAAACGGCTGTTTGCTATAAGTATTTTCATTTCCATGTTTTTTTATATATATTTTATGTTTCTTTATGTTTTCACTTTAAGCAAGGAAAGGAGCAATGCTCTCACTACAGTCTGTGTGGTAGAAGGCATTGTTCGCACTCCCACTGTCTTAGGCATTGTTGATTGGACCCTACAATGGCAGTGTCATCGGGTCTCACAGGGTACAGGAGCGTATACTGAGATAATGTCATCTGCTACGTTCACCAATTTTGTGTGGGGCTGGGCTCAGATGTCACAGGCTGATAAGCTGTCGTCCGTCCCAGTTCTTAGCGCAATGCTTTGCTGCCCTCCGCATCCCACGCCAAATATCTTTACCGCCAATGTGACGGGAGAGAGCAGTAGGACTGCTTATCCTGTCTTTACTGAAGGGAAGTTGACAACCTTATCTCTGGACAAAAAGCCTTGTCTTCCTTCTCTTTAAGAGACAGGGAGACTGAAACTTGGCTCAGTACGGCAGTGGTATCTATAGAAAGAAAGAGTCTTAGACAAGGCTGTGAATTTTTTCAAACGTCAACTAAATAAGCCTGAAGTCCAAAAGCCTTCACAGACACATGTAACACAAAATATAGATATCAAATTTATACCTATCCCATTTATTCATGTTAAATGAAATCTGATAACTGTGTGCTAATTTGAAGTATCCTACACATCATGTGCAATAGGGTAGGCTAATACTCAAACTTAGTTGACACCAACAATAACATATGAACATATGCACCACTAAACTGTCCTAACATAAAATGGCTTAAATTTATTTATTTATTGCAGAAGCAAGATATTGCTAAAACTTAAATAGATGTTACAATTTTTTATCTGAATTACACAAACAACCCAAAAGGACACCATCTCTAAACTGAGCATGTTATGTAGGCTAGTTGTCAATTCTATTAGACTCCCTCTTATGTCTAAAGATCTAAATGCTATGGGGGACAGAAGGGAATTTGTCTGTCCCGTCACTCTGAGGTTAATTTCAGCCTTGTGATTTATTCTTCGTAACCAGTCATTCATCTAATGCCAGCACTCTGGGTTTATGGCACTGTGTGGTTTTATGGCCGTGCTAATGGTTCAAAAATATACACTAATTACCGTCTGATTACCACAAACGCTGTTCAATAAATCAGACCACAATAGTATGGTGATGTTGTCTCTTCCTCTGTACATCTCTCACTTCTGCATCTGTCTCCTTCATGTTGGCTGAGAGAACCATACGCTTAGTGTACACAAAAGACATTTGCTGATATGCCACAGAAGAAATGTTGGTTTAAATTATTTGTCTTTCCTGTCAGTATCCTCCTATGTAAGATGAATACACTGGAGGATATCATTTCATGTAAAGGTCAGTGGAGAAGACATCTGCACATCAATACAGATTTTCACCACTCTATGAGCACAATACTGGACTCTGTCTTCTCCTATTCATCACCCCAAAAGATAATATATTCTCTACAACTTCCATCATCTTTTGTCCTCTTGTGTTTCCTCAGCAAGCTTCAAATTGAGTAATGTATTTATGGAGACTAATGTTCATTGCCTTTGCATGTCTTTCTCTCTTCTTTCTTTCTTTCTTTCCCTCCACTCTCCCTCAACCTCACTGTGTTTTTAAAATGACATCTTCTCCATTATCTCAGCTAAACAAAGGGTCTCTCTGGGTTTGAGGGCCTTTGAGGAAATCACTCAGGTCAATACTCATTCCAGGAAGCAAGTCCCCTCAGAAACACTTGTGAGTTTGCCAAACTCAGAAGAGGAGAGCTGAACACCATTGAGTACATCTGCTCAATTTTCTTTCCCACAATTATTTTCTTTCCTGCAATCCTTTGATGTTAGTTTAGAATTACCGGTAATCATTAGATAAGTGTTGCCAGTGCATTGAGAAAGGCAGGTTGAGGTGAATTCCGTTTTAGCATATGCTCACTTTGGTATGCATGATCTGCCTTTCTTTGTCCGCTAAATATGGCTATTGACTTGCGGTAGATTCATAGAAGGAGTTTTAGGATAAAATATGTCATCTTGTAGCATTTAATACATTTACTCTAACTCTTTTGATAGCCCTCTATACTGTACGGTGTTGCCTCCAGGCAATAGACTAATTTGGCTTGTTTAAACAAAATGACACAAGGGGTGGGAACCCCAGTACTATCCAATGCAACTTCCAAAAAAAGGGCATGTGTCCCATTTTCTAGCAGAAACAACACAACAAATATATTTTTTCCACAAGGATATTATAATGCATAAAGTATCTCTTCTCTTAACTATCACTTTTCTGGTTCTCTTCAGTGCCTCTTTTACTTCTCCCATCTCCACCACCCCCATCGGTGGCTGACTTCTCTCTAACCTCTTTTTATAAGTTATGCATTTAAAACATTTACAAAGAGCTTGTAATGTATTTTGTGGATTCTTTCAGTCTCTGGCAAAATATTTGTCTTGTTTATAATGATTTCCATTAATTTGATTTTATTACTGATTACTTTTTGCCATATCTTGTAGTAAAATGGGAAATAAAAATGGACAGGAATTTTGTTAGATACAGGAATAATGAGTCCTCCCTCTGTGTGTTGAAATATCAGCAAGGAAACAGCACGCTTAGGTCTAAGCTTTTTATCTTAACACACATCATTGTATTTATCAATGCAAGTTTGGGAGGGTTGAACCTATGACTTTGATAATGTAGAATTATCCGAGAGCATCTCTTCCAGACCCCCCACCCCCACCCCCACCCCCACCCCCCACACCACACCACATCTTTATGAGATCTAATCTACAATGACATCATGAGAGTCTTGATTAGAGGATGAGTACTATATTATCTGACTACCAAAAAGTAAAGATCTGAATAATTACCTGGCCACTGCACATGAACAAAAATACACTATAAGGGGGGCTAATCTCTCAGTGTAAAGCACTTATTAGAGGTTTGAGAGAAAGAAAGCAAAAAAGCCCATCCACTTTAGAGAGTGTGGTGAGATGCATACAGATCTACGGAGCCCGGTCTAATTAATCTCTCTCCCTCTCAAGAGGAGGGCTGCCACGGCCTGCCTGTGAAATTCCAGTCTGGGAGATTAGCGGCTCTAACCGCACCTGTGAGACGGTGCTTTGTTATCGGTCATTATTAACCTAATGTGCTAAATGCTATGAGGGGAAAAAAGTGCAATCGGCTTTGAAAGCTAAGGTTCGCATTCTTTCTACGCTCAAGTTTCCGCTAAAGAAAGCGCTGACTGTCTGGCGGGAGATAAAATTGTATATGCCTTGAAAAGGCTTGTCTATAAATAGATTGAATAAAATGAAGTGCGGTGCCTGTTATAACAACGAGTACAAATTGGGCCCTTGCTGGGTTCTGACGCTCTCCTACACACTTCACGTGCACACTTCACTGAGAGTCAAGCATGTTAGAACAGCATCCAACCAAAATGCCATCCCTGTCCTCCTCCCTAAAGTAAAGAATCTAATTGTGTGGAGTGTCTATAACTCTGTATCTTACATGAATACAAACACTCCGAGTGAATACCAACAACATAGGGATCCAGAAGGATAGAGAACTGGAGAAAAAAGAGAGAGAGAGAGAGATGTGAGAGGCTCTTAGAGGAGAGGTTGTGGTAAAAGCGCTGGTGGGGATTAACCTGGAGTTAAAACGCAAGGCATGCACATGAAGGTCAGTGAGAATGGTCTGCCTGTGGCTTATGCTGGTCTTATACTAAGCCTGGTCAGGGCACCTCTCCCTCTCATGTGTGCACAATGATGTCCCTAGCCATCTTGCTGAAGCAGCTGCATTGCCCCCAGAGACAGGAAATGGGGGGATTTGACACAAAAGAATAAAGTAGATAGAAAAGACACTAACAAGAAGAGATGGAATAGCAGTGGTCGTTCAGGGACACTGGCAGATTCTACATTCATTGTGTGCATGACCCACATTTCAGTACCACGGACAGCTCACAGCCAGCTCATGGTCCTTACAGGTTCACATGTGGGCCTCATTGAAATGTGCATTCTATCCACATCCACATGTGAAGACTGTACTATGTCAGAGCAGATGTAGATAGAATTATCTCGGAAACCTCAGAACATATGTAGTCTTTGTGTTTGTGTTTGCTATTGATCATTTCAATAGACCCACTGCACCTTAATGGATAGTGTCCCTGAATGTTGACAGACATCATGTATTTTTAGTAAATTTCAAATATGTAAGAGAAAGATTTTCACATATGAAGGCCCTCAAGACTCCAAATGCCTATATAAATTCAAATAAAATATTTAAAAATAGCTTATATAATTAATTTGTTTATGTTTATGTGTATGGGTCAAAGTGACTTGCAATGACATCAATAAACATTACATTATCATTAAAATGAACAGTTTAAAGGAATTATCCGGAGTAAAATGCACTTTAGATCAATTTATGGATGATTGGGAGTACATACGTTGAGTTGACATCAAAATCATGTCATTCGGATGTGTTTTGAGAAAGTTCGATTTTACCGTTTTTAGTCAAAACTTGTTAGCCTGGAAGTGACCAGGGCAAGTCATTTCGCCGCTACAAAACGCTATTTTTATACCTCTTCTACAGTTCCAAACAACATTTGACATGAGACATATCATGTGGAGTTTATTTTTTCGTTTTGGCAAGTAGCCGTATAATAAGCGGGATAAGAACGGCGGTCATTATCGGCTGGCACGTCGGGGTCCGGTTCGCCCTGCCGGGATATTATTTACCCGATAATGGCCGGCATTCTATACATTATCCCTTACATAACAATAACCATAAACATATAAAAAACAAAGCTCTGTAAGAACTAATCAGATGCATGGTGAACAGATGAGTCTTTAGACTCAGGTCCCAAAAGAAGTGTAATTTATTAAGGTCCCAAAAGAAGTATAATTTATTAAGTGTCAGCGGTGGTCATAAAAAATAATCACATTTCATTTGAGTACTATTTGCCCTTTTGACAACCCCAGTGAAATGCTAATGAATTTGTCTCTTTATTGGTGTTGTTTTAAGTGTTATTTACCAGTATGATGGTTTTGGTGCATCCTGTGTTATACGTAATAGGCTAGGCTGTTAAGTATGGGACAATGGAAATGTGATCACTATGAGAGGTCCTCAAACAGTACAAGGAATTTAACATCCACTTTGGAGGATTGTAAGGGTGTCCCCTAATTTGGTGGTTGCTGGCTTGGGATAAGAGGATCAGAAGTTAGCTTATATTGTCTACTGGAGCAATATAACACCCAGTGCGAGGCCTTAAGTCTGAAACAGCTATTGCATATACAAGAGATTTGGCTGTATTTGTTATTTGTTATTATTGTATTATGTCATATTTACAATTATTTGCTGTTATTTGTCTCATTCAGTCTCTTTTCTCCTTCATTCTCATGTCTAGTGTCTGTGTCATCTTAGTCTATGAATGCTCTCCATAACCTCCCATCAATTCATGTAAAACTCTTCAGGCCTTTCTTTTAGGTAGAGGGCTTTGCTTCTGTCCTCATCTCCTGTTCATAGATCCCAAGACCCTATTTACTCAAGTCTCATCTGATCTCTGACAGCCACCTATGAGACTATTAAAGGCCTCATTAAACCTAAGGTCACTCTGCACACAATCATGATAAAACAAAAAAGTCACACTTACAAGAGCTCCCTCTCTCTCTCTCTCTCTCTCTCTCTCTCTCTTTCTGTCTGTCTGTCTCTCTGTCCCTCTCTTTCTATCTGTCTCTCTCTTTCTACCTCCCTCTCTCTATCTCTCACACACACACACACACATCCTCTCTCTCTCACACACACACATTGTTGCTGCTCATACTGGCATGAGTAGACAGAGTAAGCATCATTATTTCCACCCAAGGACAGTTACCCACCACCACCACTACCCCTGCACACACACACACACACACACACACACACAAACTGAGACTCCACCAGATGCTTGGCTTATGCTGCACACTGGGATTTACCTCTCTTGAATTACTGAAATCCTGGTATTTACTGGGAGGAGAGGGGATTTTTCATTTCTCTGTGGACGCTTTTGGGAAAGCTCAAAGCTGTGTGGCCACGCCATAGCGTCTGGGATGGAGCACAACACCAGCACAGCCAAAGATGGGAGACAAACCTTCTACACACAGCAAAGCAGCAGGAGTTTACAGACCTTGGGGAGATTAACAATGAGAGATGGGACAAAAAAAAGTTTTACACAAGTGTTTTACATGATTCTGCCAGGGACCAGCTGTATAGGTGCCAGGGAGGAGCTGTATAAAAGATTTAGATGTATTTTATATACATGGTATGCATTAATAAATTAATAGATATGGCACATAAATAAATATAGAAAAAAGGAATACAACTGTTTACACCAATGCATACCATTAGATGAAAGAAAATCTGGAAAAGAATTTGAATCTAAAAACACTAATTGACAAATAGAAAAGAGAAAAATGAGGTCAAGTAAATCTATCTAAATGCATGCTGAATTTGTCCATTTTAGACAGGTTATATTGGTACAATGGTAGAAAAAAGTATAGTTTGTACCATTGTAGGCCTATCATCTAAAACGTTCCACCATTGTATCATATACAACTGTTCATATGCAGAAAATGCCATTATCTGTCTTTATGATTCACACCTGAAAACTTGTGTAAACTGCTCAAAAGGTTTAACAGTCGTGATCTGGCCTTTATGTCCATCTTTCCTCTTCCCTCCATCTTGGCGCTATGTACCAGCAACATGATTCACTGGCAGGCCTGCAGGTTGTTATCAGGCCTTAATGCAACATTGCTCCTGCTCACCTGGTGCCCAGGCGTGCTGGGGTCGAGCCAGGGCCAGATATCTATTAGACCCAGCTCCACCAGCCCATGACCACATCACACCACAGCCTGTCGTAAAACTGAAATGAAAATAGATATGTTGCCCGGACAACACTAACTTCAAAGTGAAGCCTTAAGCAACGACATATCAGACATCTCACTCAAGTCGATTCATCACAGTAACTGATGGATGACAGCCTTCCAAAGGGTGGAGAGAGTGAAGAAGGGGGGTTGGGGGACACCGAAGAGCTTCAGCACAGGGGGGGAGAATAATATCATCGGGCTGTTTTCTCTCCTTTTTTGGGGTGGATGGAGGTGGTGAATGATACACAGCTGACAAATTCCTCCATTCTGAACTGATACCCTCGTGGCCCTCTCCGTCACCAGGGGCATTGGTTTGTCTGTGATGTTTTACTTTTATCCTCTCTCCCCCTCTCCTTCCCCTCCTCATACAGTAGCATTACCTGAGCTGTCATTACACAATCAAGGATTTTCCATGGTGTAGATTTCGAAGGATTTTGAAGAACGTGTGTGTCATCATGTCTGGATCTCAGAAGTGGCGGCTTTCAGTGCATTGCTGTCACCTTCAGCTGTCTCATGCCTTTTGGCAGACTCGACATCAGGGCCAACTACTCAAAGCTCAGAGTCTTCATTTGAAGAAGCCCCACATTCACTGTGTGCAAAAGGACATACTCACTTGTGCATTAGCATGCCAAGTGTGCTCTATGCATATTCTATTGCTGTCACATTAAGGATTTGAAAGGATTTTCTAGAAATCAATACTTTTTTGTTGTTTAGGATAATGATGGGTAAAATATGTCAAGGATCTGTAGGGGCTTTCTATGCACTGGGAACATTTAATTGAAGGAGAATATATGTGATTGCTAAGCTCCTGCTAGGGTTTTCCCATCACTAATTTGGTATTATATGCAGTACTTTGCAGTAATTAAATGGCAGTAACTGCCTCAATTTGATCCCAAAACAATGAAATTACTTTCATCTCAGCTTTTTGCCAAGCGTTATATTAGCTGCACAATTCTGAGGAAAGGCCGTTTTTAACAAGAAAAATATTTATTCAGAATGGTTCTCTTGATAGTTTCCTGTGGCTAGATTAAAATGGTTGAGAGGGTATTTTGAGCTGCCCCTGTTAATGTCGGATATCTAAATTCCCTATGATTGATGGAACATTTCATTCAGGCTAAACAGTCCTTTTTTCCAGTGCTTGTGCTTTCTCTTTAAAAGGCCCATTCTTCTCACACCTCATTAAACTGGATCAAGTGTCAATTTATACAAGCTCTGCCACCACATCTGGAAAGGATCACACCTTTAGAAGCTCTAATGTGCATTCCTCAATCACAACAGGAAGACCAGTGCTTATATTGTGTGCGGTTTCATGCTGAACATGCCTTTTATGATAAATGAAGAATATCCACTCACTCCATGCAGGAAGCCCACTGACCAGTAGAGCAAACAGACTCTAGGAAAGCATTTTTAAGATTTTAAGAAAATATAACCCTACAATAGATGCTTGAATGTAATAAAACATAATTTGGCATTGGAAAATGATTCCGCTGTTCATTAATACGTATTCTTAAATTTGACTAAATCCTTACTCTTTTTGTCTGACCCTCTGAATTACCTTTTTTATCTTCTGAAAGAGAATGTATTTCTCCAGGCCCAGGCATGCTTTATTGATAGCTGCTTGTCTGTGAAGTGCATGGATGTGAATCAGTGGCAGGCCACTGTGCAATGACGCTAGCACACAGAAGGCTACAACAATGAGCCCCTGATGAAACAGCAGGGATATGAGGCCAGAGCAGGGGAGGCAGAAGCTAGCCACAGGTCATGGAACATGTTCACGCTGTCACTGTTGTAAGAGCGCTTTCAAGCCTCAGCAGTCATTGCCATTAACAGCCTGGCAGATAATAGCTCTGTGAGACAGACAGCCGCAGAAATGGGATTTGGGATGTCAGAGAAAAGCTTTTTAAAAAAACTGAAATGTTTTCCACTGCCTTCAATTACTGGAATGTATACAGTAAATACGAAATCAATCTACTATTACCATAGCAATGCATAATTTTAACTGATTTTACATGCTACCACTCTGAGAAATGCTTTTTGTACAAATGTAGCTGTTTTATGACGAGAAACTGATTCTGATACCATGGTCCTCAACCATCACAGAGCCAAGAGTGAAGAGGAGGACCTGCCCTTCATAGCCCAGATTGCCTCAGATGTTTCCTCCTCACGTCAGCATTTCAGTGTGTCTGGGAGTCCCTGTGTGTTTATGTTTCTCCATCACCACTATTCCAAAAAGCCACATTTTGCATAACCAAATACTAGCAAAAAAGGTGGAGACCTCAATCTTAAATGTAATCCCTTTCAGATTTGATGGCACAATGTTCGTGTCTGGGTTTTGTGAGACTATATTTCTAAAAAACTTTATTTGTAAAGATACAAAAACATTGGCATAAAGTAGCATACACAGATAGTGCATGCTGGACAATGAACCCACGTTTACCCTTTTCCACTTTTCCTATACTGTATATATGTATTAAACTCTTCCCTTAAGCCTTGTGTAGCGTATGTCTCAGCAATCACTGGATGAGAATCAGAACTGTGACAGCTGGTAGAGAATTGTGGCACTGACACATTCATTGATCATGCAGATAACTGAGGTAATCAAATTTGTATCAATTAAATTTATGAGCATTTGTAAAAAGAGACATCACCATTTATCTGTCTTGTGTGTCCTTGGTGTTAAGTGAATGAAAACAAACACACACAACTCTTTTTGTCAATTTAATTAGGATAACTGGAACCAGATGTTGGAAAGTGATATTTTCTGAAATGGATAAAGAGATTATTATTAGTACAGCACAGCCCTCCTTAATGAACAGTTATTGATTTGAGAATCAGTTCTTTTCTTTTGTTTATGATTCTGGACATGTAGAGAACAATCTGTACATTGAGGAATGCCACTGTATTGTAATCTTTTTACAAATCCATCTTGCCCTTTCCTGGACAATAAACAGAGTGAGAGAATAATAGAAGAAAGAGAACTTGAAATAAACAACACACGGAGCACTTTAGGTCACATACTCCCTGCTATGCTAGTGCTCATCTGCATGTGTGAATCACACAGTGGACTCTGAGTGGTGACAGAGTGCTGAATATAGCTTTGGGGCAAGTGTGTTCAAACAAACGACTGTGTGCTCTGTTGTGAAATACTGAAAACAGGGAAGAGCAATGACAATGAGCAATGAAGTGCTGAGCTAGGTCTGTCCAACTCCAGCTCTACACTCTGAGACACTGGTATGGTGTGTGTGTGTGTGTGTGTGTGTGTGTGTGTGTGTGTGTGTGTGTTTCTGTGGGTGTTCTTTCTGTTTTGTGAGTCTACACAGGTATCACCCACCAGCCTTGTTACCGTGGCAGCGAGTGACTTAGCGCTCAATTGTCTTATCGGGTCCTTAAAAGGCCAGAGAAACCTACATGCCAGTGGGCCAGACACTGGTATGCTGTGGGTGTATGTTTCTGTGTGTGTGTGTGTGTGTGTGTGTGTGTGGGCCAGACAGCAGCATCTAAGCGATGTATTTTGCATGTGACGTTTTTGTAATTACTGTGCGACTTTAGTAACCATGTGAATGTTTACAATAGTGACCGTGTTCAGGCTGTTTTTGTGGTTGTGTGGTTGGCAGCATTTAACACGTCTCCCATCACTTCTCATGAGACCATGTATAAAATTAAAATATATGGCTATACACACAGTATTTCAAAGTAGAGAGAAGTAGATACTGTATAGACAAAGACAGAGAGAGAGAGAGAGGAGGGCCAAAGAGGGTGACAGTAGGGACATCTCTTTATGAGTCATATCAAAAGCGGGCTGCAGCAATGCTAATTGCATTGATTCATTGATTCATGTGGTGTGCCCCTGTTCAGCCTCAGATGACAGTAAATATGCAAATAGAGTCTTCTCTCTGTCATGCCAATATCAGACCTTTATTGATGGAATACCCGTGGTAGATTTGTTTTGCACTTATTAAACCTGCAGGGAACCGTTTTTCTGTTGGTTGTAAAAGTTACGTGGTTCATACAAAAGCAACAGGGGTTTGCGGAATATTATCCCAAAGTTGTTTGATTTCCCAAAGCTTTTTTTTTTATACGTTGTTCAGTGGATCTAACTGAATGACAACAGAATAACTGTTGAGCTCATAAAGCGCTAATACAGTTAATTTGCAATTTTCTTAAGTTTACTCTCTGCTACTGTTGTGAGGCAACATTTTCCCATGTCATTTTCCCACATTTTCACTAAAAGTGAATGACTAGGAACAAGTAAAATTGCAAATTGTTTTAACAAACTCATTTTTTTAAATTATTTCTAACTAGTTCTATTTAGTAATGCATATTGGGTGTCAAGCCAAAAGGTAATACATTTGGATGCAATTGGCATTTTCATGATAAATGTCAAATAAATACCTCAATGTAGCTGTAAGCGAACACACAACCTTGGACAAAACACACCTTTGGATTGCCTCTGTTCCCATGAACAGTGACCTCACAGCAGCATGTGTGTGCCTGTATGTGACTTTCTGCTCATGCCTTTGTCCATATAACTTCTGATAAAACACACACACTTGAACTTGAATTTGAACATATTCATCTTTTCTGATCTCCAAGTAAGGAGCCATATTGCTTTACCTGTGAGAGGCACGGACACTGTGAGAAGCAATGACACATGCTATGCATGATATTTTTCTTCTGTAAAGGTCAGCTTTCAACATAAAAATGGACTACATGTAACAGTCAGATACTGATGTATTCACTAAGATGAACATGAAGATATACAATTGAGAAGCAGATGTCTAGGAGATAAAGAAAATTGTAACTATTTGAACTATATTGTTGATTCCAATGAAAAACGTACTGAGACTTTCAACTATCCAGTGGTGATTTCATCTGTTGTCCCCGCAGTGATTAGAAGCTAATTATAGCCATACGCAAGCAGTCCACTGAGATAGAAGTGGTCTGCACAGATTATGGAGAATGGTGGTTTCAGTATAATCACTCACAGACAGTCTGGGGTAGCAATTACTGACATAATCTGAGTCTCACTGGGAGTCTCCATTATCCATAGTACTTTCCCCATTTGGTTCTATTGATCTCCTCATATAGAGCACAAAAAGGCTGATCTCTCTCATACACTGATCAAGCAAGATGTGCGGATGGATTCTTAGAGCACACAAATAGCTTCAAACATTTATATGGGAAGTCTAGTACAATATTCAACTTTAGCCATGTTCAATCTACAGGCAAATGTGACACTACAACACAATGTTTGTTGAAGATATTTCAGCACTAAGAGCCATGGTTGAGCCTTGTTAGATCAGTCAGCTGGGAAAATACATTCAGACATTGTTGGTGAAGAACAGAAGAGGCCACTTATGTAAACACACACGGAGCCAATCTTGCCCAAAGCAACAAGCACACTTTGCCCTCTAGCCAAGTCCGACAGCTTCCAGCTTCAGAAAGTTTTAACGGGTGACATCCGCCCTTGATAGAGCTTACATATCAATATAAATGTCAAACAGCACTTTAGTGGATGGTTCAAATTTCTCATGGAACACACAACAGAGAAAGTACAAAATGTAATGTCTCAAGAGCTTGAGGACTCTTAAAAGCTCTTACCAGTTTTGACACTTAATGCCACAACAGCAGGCCTGTCCTTCCACACTGTCCTCCTCCCATTCCCCAGATAACCTTACACATATCAGCCATCTCAGGTCCTTCTAGAGGTCCTTCCCAGCAAAACTGTGCATAGTCTGTGGGAATGTGCTGTAGGTATCAATTTAGAAGCAAGGCCCACCCCCTGGCCATGTCTAAAAAAAGATATCACTCTATAACAGTCAAACTGTTAGCCATCAAGCTACTGCTTAATCGACAGTAAGATTTCCTTGAAGGTCCTCTCTCTTTACAGAGCATCACATCTGATGCTAAGGCAAAGAATCTCTTGATGAAGTGTTGATGTAATGATATCTATGCTGGAGGCAGGAAAATGTCAAACTGATTCGACCTCCAATTCAATCAATGTGGAAAAGCAGAGCAAAGAGCAAAATCCTGTCTTCTTACTCATGCGTTACCACAAAGCAGATGCCCTTTTCTAAGTCTTCCATGTGATATACTTTTCTCGCAGCTATATTTTCCTTGTCAAGGGCTTGTGTTTCAATGTAGGAGTCAATGAAACATTTTAATGCTAAACTCTAATTCTGGCAATGGCATAAAGTACAGTAAAAGAGGTTCTCATTGATATGCTGTTTGTTATTATGGTTTTTCATGTTGTGTCATAGCTCTGTCTTACAAAACAGTGCTTTTCATACACCTCTACTGTATGTACAACCGCAATGGATTACCTGTTGACTCTAATCACAACAGGCATAACAGAGGCTAATTGACAAGCCTGCAGAAGCATACATAAATGTACCAAATTGGAACTATGAAACATGCTTTTGAAAATGTTTGTTGACAATATTGACTGTGTTAAGATTGCACTATAAATATTGTTTGTGCCTTTACAAACTTTCAGATCTCAGACTCAGATCTTCACAGCAACTCCACAACACATCGATATGAAGCAACCCCAAGTCCCAGACAGAGTCTGAGCACGGTATTGATAAGAGAAAAAAGCATTCAACATGCATCCAAGGCACCTGTACACAGGGTAGAAACTCCCTCTGTAAGAACACTTTACACTCAAGAGCTGTCTTTATGAAAAGAAGACATTATCCTGACAGAGAGATGACCCAAAGCAAAAGGAGAATGCAGAGGCGGTGCACAGGAACAGCAGTCAGTGGGTTTGCATGCAGCATACTTAATATAGCCCTTTGTCCCTCAATGGTTCTCCTGGTAACATTTATTGCAAGTCTGTCTCCCACTGGCTTATGAGTTATCCAAAGGCCCACATCCACAGTCCCTAGAGTCAGTGAAGAGCTTGGGCATAGAAAAATGGTTAGAAAATGAAGGTGGGAGAATCCAACCACACAAGAGGCATTCTGGGGGAGAGGAGAGGGTTTTTGGCTGCAGGAAAAATACAGTGATCAGGTTATCGGCACAGGGGAATGGGGTATTTCCAGCTGTGAAATATGGATTATGAGCAGTGGCTTGGTTTGCTACTCTGCCATATCCAAAGGGTATATTTGCTGTTGCATGATAATCTTCCCGTATCTGTGGTATTAGATAAACGCCATGCTATACAATGTAGTCAGCTTTATGTAACAGTCCATACATTAAATATGATTAAAGTGGATAGATTTAAAAGACTGGGGTAAAATGAACCTCTGTCAATGTTGTGTACTCTGTAAACTTTGAAATGTGAGGTTTTAGTTAGTTTAGTAATTAACATTTTCTTCATTGAATCCTCATGCAGGCCTGCAGGTTTCAGAATGAATCCACATTTTCTCTAAAAAATAATGTATTTTGTGTCTCCCTACAACTACAACTGCGTCATCATCGTGTTTTTTCATCATATCTTGAGTATTAGCAATTCTGTGGGTCAGGAATTTAATTATTTATCAAAACCTACATCTCCGATTGCTAATGCCTTTCATTTGCTTTGCTTAACCTGATCTCTTCTCCTTGGAGATGCAGAGATTTATTGACAGGCCAGAGGGCTGTCTCGGCCTGAATATTTGGTTAAAAATAATATGGAAAAATACCATGCCTTATTGCTGTGTGACTCTGGGACCTCTTAAACACCTGGAGACAGAGCATGGCTTTGCATAGCGATTGATCTTCGCAAGGTCAAAATGATGGTCTAGATGGTCAAAATGGTATAGCCTACCTTTCACATAATTCAAATCACTTTAGATGAAGAGAACATATGTCCATGCCACAGGTTTGTGTGAGAACAAGTAGCTGGCAGATAAATAAGACATGTTGGCATGGCCTAGGCCTACTTGCCCCTTTTTCGTAGCTTAATACAACATTAATATCTGCCCGCTCCTGCTCCCTCCTGCTTCATTCTCTAAATGTAGGCTACTAACGATATTAGTCAGTACATCATCATTTCATTAAAAATATAGTTAATCAATTTCACAAATGAACAGTTTGTGCGTCGACCAAAGCCGATAACATTGGAGCACTTCTGAGAAATGTAGCGATAGCTTCCCTAAACGTTTGTGCAATGGCAAGCTAATCCAGATTTTTTTTTAAAACAAAATTAGGCGTATTTAGCCAGTTCAAATGACCTATCCTATCATGACACATAGGCTAACCAGCTCCCTGTTAATTGTGATGCGTACGTCTGTCTTGCTGACAAAGAAATTGTTTATTTTCATCAATGGCCCATAGATCAACTGGCCTAAGCTTGTTGCTGGACATCGTCACTGTCCAAGGTGCTGACAATGAGCAACTTCTCTTAATTGACCGATCCCAAGCCCCGCCCCCTTTTGCTATGTCACAATGAGGACTTCGGAGGACCTCGGTCAACCTCGGTCAATTTTGAATTTTCTAGTGGCCATTCGGTATGACAATACGCCAGTTATGCGAATGCTATAATGCTTCTTTTGCGAGTAGCTTAAGTAACAAAATAACTAAAGAGCTCAAAAAGGTTCAAAGATAAGCCTGGGATACTTGTAGAAGTGACATCCGATATCCTGACCGTGTGAAACGTTAACACACATAGGCCTAACTTTGCATAAGGATAGGCTGCTACTTTTCAGTAAAGAAATCTGAGTGTGTACGAAAATGTTCCATTTATTTGTGTTCATAACTAGGCTACACACAAAAACATAACTAAATCTGGTTTCCACTGATGAAACGACAACATAAGCCTACGCAAAAAATTATACCTACCTTGCAGGAACTGAACTCGCATATTCATACGATTGGAAGACGCGCAAAATAATACACCTTCAATCACGTATCGCCTTACACACAACAAGAATACTTTCAGCTTTGCTACCTTGCCATGTTTAACTTGGGATAGAAGACTGTTCACAGAAATAAGCTAATGATCCTTTTTTCAACAAACGCAATAATAGCCTATACTGCGATGCATTATTGATGGCTGAACGAGAGATAGCCAATGTCTTCTAAAGATCGAATCATGTGCAGATTCAAAACTATGCAGTCTCGAAATCGCCCATATTAGACCTAGGCTACTACATTGCCCACGTTTAAATTAATTATAGCATAAGCGGGCAAGTCTAGTGCAAGACAAATCACGTCTGCAAACTGCAGATATGTCAAACGTGATAGGCATGGGTTTGAACTCGGAGTGGTTTCTTTTCAATACACTTGTATCATGTTTATTTGAACTCTTCCTTCTAAAGCAGCCATTCAAAATAATAAGTAGGCTATCGGGCCTACCGAAGAGAAGCTATCTCTCCACCTCCCCAACATGAGCTGCTTGGCTAGTCACTCTCCCAAGTTGCGTGGGAACTTGGATCTGCAGCACTTGGTCCAGTCTTCTATCAATCCTCGAAATATGGTTAGATTTTGTTATGGACACGTCAACACCATACTTTTGCACAGACCTGTTTATTGAATCAGTCACATCTGCAGCAAATAAGGTAAACTACCTGCTCGTGATAACGTGCTAATTGTTTATCCCCAGTTAACATGCATCCCATTAAGATCCACGACACCGGATTTGTTTGTCCTCAATTTGTGGTGTTCCACCTCGTTGATAACAGCAGACATTGTGAATGTGTCCATCTGCATACTGAAGGCCTTTCTGGCCTCTGTTTTTTGAATATATCAAGATTACTTGACGCCCAGAAATCCAGCATACACTGTTGCACTCGGCTAAATGGGGGTGCTGCGTCCCCATGTTGAACACGCGTTCTCGCACACTTTCCTGCAAACTTGTCCGACTTAGCAACAGTAACTATGGGACTGACAATGGGAGGAGGGGCTTGGGATCGGTCAATTTACTGTGATCTATCCCTCAGTGTTAATAGACAATACATTCTCTATAAATATGTGCTGTTTTGAATCGTCTTGCTTCAAACGTCTTTGTTTTAAGTTAGCCTCGGCCCTAAGTTTCCAGAGTGCTTTGCATCAGAGCTTCCTCGGTGGCAACAATCACTATAAAAAAGACAATAATTTTCTACCCATCAAGTTCTACCCAGTACATTGTGACGCAGTTCTTACTTGACATTTTTCCATTATGACGTTAACATTTCATTAGCTGTGTGTGTGTGCACATGAACGTGCTCAAAATCGATCCTGAGTTTAGACAGAGAGGCACGTTTTTCGACGGTCTGCATTCAGAATAATCGCAACTTGGACACTAAGCGCATAGCCTACCCGAGTAACGGAAAGTTACAGTCTGCTGGTTGTCCTCGCCATGACCTCCGAGACTGAGAGCTTAGCCTTAGAGATGTCCGTGAAAATGTCGGATGAGGGAACTATTCGTGAACCGAAGGCTGTTTGTGGAGCCCTCCTCTCACCTGAACTTCCCCTGCATGTCAAAGAACTGGGAGATGTTCCCAGTGAGGCCCGGATTCATGGCCAGGTATCACCATCATTGATATGTGATTTGGTAAAAACTTTTGTGTACCAACTGTGCATATGAATGTGAATTTCATTCAGTATTTCAGTTAGGAGAAACAGGGCCATTTTCAAGTACTGAGCTATTTTCCCTTAACAGCATCAAGTGGAAGCCCTGGGTGAGACTGAGGCAAAAAAGCCAATCTGTCAAGCAAGGCTTGAGAGAGCCAACGCAAGGTATGCAGATTTACAGACTATTCAGAAATATACACTATTACAAAAAATATCTGTTCGGTACAAGACATTGAAAGCTGCACTTTTATGATTGGCAGATCCCATGCCTGGTGGGATTTCTACTTTGGGAGATATGAAGCTTTCTTTGCGCAGGTTGCCGCCGTAAGCCCCAAGGTAACAGAACATTTGTAGGTTTTGACTATTGCACCAAATACTGGCCACAATGAAATCTACCTCTACATATAAAGTTATCTGGGCACGTGCTTTGATGGTAGGAAACATAAACTTTGAACTTTTCCTTAACTAAAACACCCTTCTGTTGCTAGCATATGACCACATGTATTTTCCAACAATTTGGTCAAAAAACACTTACTATGGATATTCCCTTTGGACAGTTGTATCCTGTAGTGTATATTCCATATGGCTGTATTTACTATTATAGATATGATAAGTGATTTTAACTGTGGTTTGTGATCCTTTAGCTTGATTATCTGGATTGCAACTCAGACAGTCAGTCTGATGAAGAAGATGTGATACAGAGAGACCTGGTAAGTGTCAGTGCTGGGTACAGAAGGGATCACATTCTTCAGAATTCAGTATTCAGAAAAACATGTACTTATGGTACCTAACAATATTCACATTCAGCAATCATTATATTCTCTAACATTTCAGCTGGCTTTGAAGATGGATGCTCTTAATGGAAAAGTAATATTTCCTGGGCCACTTGTGAGGTGAGTTCTGGAGAGTAAAGAATAGCCAAGGTGTACATTCTTACTTAAGCCTCATTGTAATGTTTGGAAATTACTTTAATATATGGTCTAATGATTGCAGAGGTGTGACAGATCATAGAGCAGTATACCACTACATTCTGACTGAGTGGCAGCGGTGTATCAATGATGAATCCATTGAAGACAAAGCAGGAGTTGACATGGTCTGGCGTATGCTGGCTATGATGTGGAGAAAGAATGGCGTAAGTGTGACTGAAGTAAAGCATTGGTTGCTTGAGCTGGGATGTTTTTATGTAGCGTCAAGCGTCAGGCAGATATTGATACAACAGAGATAGAATCATGTCCTGCCCTTTATACTTCCATAGGCTACATGTGTATCATTATGGAAAATGTAAAAAAAAAAAAAAAACCCTGCAGTTTGTGTATGATCTCAGGAGCTTCACATATTTATTTGATGATGACAGACTGTTCTCTTTTCCAGATGGTGTCTGGCAAGGACCTGGCCATCCAACTGCTGCAGCAACTGCATGGAACTAGAGCTCCAGATAGCCGTGGTCAAGACCTTGTGGAATTGCTCATTCTGAACAGGAAAGAGGCAAGATCTAGATTCTAGATGATACAAACACACGTCAGATATGAAATGCAGAGATATGGAGTCTGACTGAACATCTAATATGTATGGCTAATATTAAACTTGATGATATTGTGTTGTAGGAAGCTCTAAACCTTGCCATTAAAAATGAATACTGGGAGCATGCATTGATACTGGACAGCTTTTTTAGGAAAGCCTCATGTGTCCCATCCATAACTAGGTAAGGATGGTTTCATGAATTATAGACAGTCAAGACAGTGACAACTATTCTCATTTGACTCTGTAAGGCTTGAAACAGTGATCAGTGCTATTGTTTTTTAGGTTCATCAGCAGTCTGTATGATTCTGACCCAATGAAGACATACTACCATGTCTTTCTAGGACAAATTCCAGGAGTTGTTTCTGTGAGTATATTTGAGCTCTTTGAGTGTGTACATGCACACAAAGGAGTGTGTGATGATTTGTTCACTGTGTCTTTGCAGCATGATTAATATGAATGGTATGTCATTGTCTCCATCATGGCAACTCCCTTCCAGAAATGTGGGGACATGAGCTGGAGAGAGTGGTGCCCCCATCTGGCCATCCTCTTGGCCAATTCCATCTGCCCTCAACTCCAGAACGTGATGGTCAACATGCTGGCTGATACTCTTGGTAAGAAATGAATAACCATTTCTCAGATGACCATACATCTGGTACACGACACAGAGGTCAATAATCATTGAATCAAACCATAATGTCTTCCAGCAAGGAATGGGCACACGTGGTCTGCTCATTTCTGTTATATGGCCATGCGCATAGAGCCTAGTTACTATCATCGGGACTCTAAGCTGACACTGATTGGACAGGATTTCAGGTTAGTCATGGAACAGACATAAGTCTAACTAAGGAAACATTCAGTTAAGTAACACAAGATCTGCATCTTGTCTTTCTGTAGCATGCCATTGAAGGAGTTTGCATGTGATGCTGCAATACAACGGACTGAGGCATATGAGTACCTTTTGTCTTTCAACACAGGGAATCAATGTTTACGTTTCCAGGTATACTTGTAGCCTTTTTGCAGTCAAAGTTAATGCAAAAATATGAATTTAATCAATGTTTTACTTTATGGGCATCAGTCATTTTGCTATTTTAACGCTAGATGAGCTTACTGTCTGGATCTTGTGCTATAGACTATGAAGATCCTCTACAGCTGTAGACTGCTCGGGGCAGGACACTTCGCTGAGGCCCTTAAATATACGGAGGCTGTCGCAACGGTCTTTTTAGCTCATTCAGTTAGACCATGCCCAGCTCTGACCAGACTTCTGAAGGTGAGTATTTCAGTCTTTTCGGTGAAAACTAAGGTGTTACGCGCTGACTGAGTCATGCTAAGAAGCTCTAATGGTAGGTGTGCTTCAGTAGAGCCAAACGTTTGGGTTTTCTCTGGTGGTCATATTGGTTCCTTTATGACGTTTGGCAGCTATGTGACGCACTATGTGTGGCACTGCCTATCCAGTTCCCATGCTGGATAGAGCCTCCCTGGATGGCCACACTGAGGAGGCAGGGTAATGACTCAACCCATGAGGACCTCAATGAGCCTGACCATGGTTCAGAACAGCCTCATCAAGTTGTGCCACTGGACAATGAGACTCAAGTCTCCGCTCAGGACGGCGAGATGGAAATGTCCAGACCAGAATCCTCCGCTCATCTCCAGGACGTCTCTGAGGCCCAGTGTGTAGCATTAACTTCTGCGCAGGAGACCATGCCTTTGCATGTGGAGAATGAGAGGAGTGGTCGCCACTCCCCTGTGGACATGGGGGAGGGTGATGAGCACTGCCTCTCAGAGGACTCTGGCCCGGCATCCAGGTCTCGCATGAAGGTTTGTATACATCTCCATCGCATTGAAATGTGCTGTTGCCTGCTATTTGTCTTTTTGTCTTCTTTTGTCTCTGTGTGTCATGTCATGATGTGACCTCATGATGGAATGTTTGCTTGGTTTCAGCGGTTTTGGATCCGCTGTTTTGGATGGTGTGGCAAAGCACAGGACTAATGCTGCAGCTCTCCATCAATTAATGAGCAATTCTTACGCAATTCTTTTAAATTTTTTGCAATATTTTGAATAAATAACAACTTTACATCCCATAAAATCTCGGAGTTTCTTCGGAGACAAACTTTGGCCTCTTGGAATTTTCATTATCGTTTTAATTTTCCAACTCTACATTTCTATGTATCTATAAACTTATGTAACTATTCAGTCCTTGTTCATTTGAAAGAACATGATTTTTAGTGTAATTCACAGTATGACTCTAGTGCATACAGGTCCCATTTATGCCCTTCCAGCTTACAGTACAGCTTAGCCTTTATTCCAAACTGGAATTCTAAATGATGGGGAGAGGTAGAACAACACCCTTTGGTGGTATGATTTAAAGCTCTCTCAATCATCACACAAACAGCCTAATGAGATAAGGGGTCAATTTATCCATCTACATTTTAGTTATAAGCACACATTTTTATGTGAGTGATATTCACAGGTTTTAGCTGTGTTTTAAGGTATGTATATAGCTATTTTCTATCAGAATCCTTTAGATGATGAAGGTAATGTTAAAGAGAGCTTATGATACTGTGTTTTTGCACATTTCCCAAGCAGGTTGAAAGATTCATCAAGACTGTGTCTTAATGGCAATGTTGAGAGGTGATTTATCTTAAGGTGAACTATTTCACTTTTTGTCTTTTTTGTTTTAATTGATTAAGGCTTGGTCTGCTACTTTTTTTATCAGGACTTTGTGGGCGGGATTAAGATATCAGAACTATGCAATAGCCAAAGAAAACTCCCCTTTTTTACAAAAAATGATGAAAGGTTTATGTAATAATATCTACCAGGTTAATCTAACTTTTGCTACAGCTTGTTTGTACAGCAAACACATAAAATCCTGTCAATTAATTAATTGTAGAATTGTTTGAGTGTTTTGAGACTGAGTCCCGATAAATCTGTGGAACCAGGACATTGAAAAGTAATCCTCTGTATTGACTCCATATCCTCCATGTTGAGTGGAACAAAGCTCATTATCTGACGATTTTAGTCCAACTCTTTGCCCCAGGAAGCTATTTCAGTCTTGCTCTACCATCTGAAAAGCTGTAGCCATTTAAACTCCCAGTGACCCGCCATCCTCAAAAGATTAATTAGGGTTAATTTTCCTTTTACCGCAACAAACCCCTCAAATGTAGTAGTGTCCCAAAGATAGATTACTGGAAAAGGGAGGATTCAATGATCTTTTCAATAATTGATCATTGAGGGAAAGATGGTATTAATCATCATTGCCATTTTGCTTCCCCTGCTGATGTTGCTTTACATAATGAATGGCAATTCAAAAGGGCCACGATTCTATTACCATCTCCCATTAGACTGAATTAACTTCCCAGAGAAATGATGGACATACCACAACCATGACAGCCAGACGCCCCGCTGACAGAACTAATTCCCCATTTAAAAAAAAAAATTATACGTTCATCTCTCAGTTGACAGTCAACAGGATTCTCATTTTAACTGTAGATTAAGCCCTGGCACCAATATGGTGCATAAGGTCTGTTAAATGAGCATTTGAACGTCTGGTACAAAATCAGATGTGGTGGTGTGTGCACCCTACTTTCTCCTCCTCTAAAAAGCATGGCACTGAGCTGAAGTCCATCAATTTGACTTGTTTCCTGCTCGTGTCCTCTCCTGATGATTCAGACACTGAGGCTCTCCACACTCGCCCAGGGGCCTGTCTGCACTCTGATATACGGGCGGCATTAGTGTGAATTACTCTCACTGTTATCTGTCACACATGCCAGGCTCCCGCTGCTGCAGCCACACAAGCTACCTGGCGTATGCCCACCACCATTGGCGTATCAATGCATTTGTTTGGAATGAATCATCTTTATCTCCAACACATTGCTTATTAAATGGGGGGGACTTGTAGGGTGAGAAGCATTTTGTCTGATATATGGGTCTGGGTCTAAGCACAGCAACAGAGACAGAAACTAGCACCACTGAACCTCAGAAACAAACATATACACCAGAGTTTGGTGTGTGTGTGTGTGTGCGTGGGGAGGGGGGGGGGGGGGCAGTATTTCTTTATTTGTTTGCTTTTACAAAGTATAAGGCCCTGCTAGAAGTACATTTGTAGAGTTATACTGATCAGATTTTTACATAAACCTAAATGAAATAAAATGTGAACTTAGCAGAAATACAAATAGCATATAGTGTGAAAAAGGTTGGACAAGACACATTTGACAAACTCCACTGTTCAATAGTTCTGAAGACATTTTCTTCAAATGTCAAGAGACACCACTTAACAATTGGCAATCATTGAAAAGCCTGTTCAGACCCCTTTTGAAAGTGCATTGCTCACTACAAACTGAAATGCCATTTGTGAAATCAAAATACATTTTAAAGCCAGCACCTTTACGCAAGGGAAGAACGTGCTCCACATTAAAATCAGAACAGAAAAGCACAAGTTCTTCAAGTTTATTAAGTTAATAATCCATTTTTGACAGATAGACAGAAACATAAAGTGATATCGGGTGAGAGAGAGAGAGAGAGAGAGAGAGAGAGAGAGAGTGAGACTTACGTAATTACCGATGATTGTTTCATGGATGACCAGACTGACTTCACATTCAGAACTCAAAATATTCAGAACATTCAGTTTAAGTTCTCCAACATTATGTGGCAGGACCAAGTCCCTAATACCAGAGTCTGGATCCTACTTAGCTCCCCTAAGCACTCTACCTAGTCTCCCACCACAGGGCACTCAAATGAATGAATGAGGGCAAGAGATGCAGGATTCCTCAAAATACGTTCATGACCAGGTAAAACAAACATTTAGTTAAAAGAAACACTCACGTAATCAGTACAACAGCGAATGGGCCCGGAGGCGAAAGTGCAGCAGTGCAATATGGACACTCAAAAGTTGGTTCTTCACAGCACGGCAAACCATACAAGGGCCATGACCCGGCATACACACCAGAAATTAAATACAAAACCAATTCACCAAATAAGGGGCACAGCAAAAGGAAACAACTTCAACAGAAAACAAAAGGCCCACATGTAATCCTGTACTACTGCCCCAGATGGAATTTGCCCAAGCCAATACTGATTACATATTCCCCAAATTAATAAAAAGAAAGAAACAGGGAAACAAAACCCACAATAACCCCAACTTACAGAAACGATAAATGACAATACAAGACAAACCAACAGACACAGACAAACAGGCGGACACGTGGAGTATGCTAGACACACACACGCTCACGCACACACACACTACAAAGTCAAACACAAACCCACGCACTCTATCTTCAATTAACCAACCAGGCACACACGCAAACTCACCCAGTCAACAGACACACTGCAAACAGCAAGCACACCAATCGCCCAGCAGTAGGAAAGCAGTAGCAGTAGTATGAGCAGCGAGAGATAGCAGCAGGCACGGTGGAGATGCGTGGCCGAGACCAATATCCCAGCCCTCAAGCACGCAGCAAGAAAGACCATACAGCCTGAAGTTCCGACCGACACCGAGCAGAGCGGCGGATAGACAGCCAAGCAGCAGAGCAGCAACCGACAGACTACCTGCTAATGAGAGACATTAATACATAATAAAATAGCAATAAAATTACCTACCAACTTGTCTCCGCAACAAACCTGTGGCGATGCGTTGAGCCCACAACCCGGAAGTACTGTAACGATTTGATAGCGACACACACAATTGTCCAATCAAAAGGTTTATTAGCTGAGAACGAGAGCAGGGACACAGAACAAGACACCATTACATAGGAAACACAAGGGAAGTCAATAAAACAAGCACGATACACGAACATGGTAGTCACATACAATACACCGGGCAAAACACATGAGGTACAACGTAAAGAAAGACTACACAAGCTAACACATACATGACACGGAAAACGCAATTACACTAACTAAAACCGACATTGAACAAACCAGCATTCACACACATTGCATTCTGGGAGGCTAGCACTCAGTCCAAAAGACACCGACGTTACAGTACTATGAAGTACTACGATCCTCCAATGAGACACCCTAAACAATACATTAAAGTGGCGGAGCTGCCGTCTAGCTCAAAGCCCACAACACCGCTGCTTATAAATGGCATGCATGTTCGTCAATGGTGAACACCTGATGGATCAATTGGTGCCACACCCCCAATCGTGTCGCCCTTTGAGCTCACCCTATCACAATTACATTACACACAATCCTTTTTCATTGGTTTGGGCAGAATATTTCAATTCTATAGCACATTGATGTCAGATATGACCAACAACAACAACACATTACATTTATATAGCGCTTTTCTCAATACTCAAAGCGCATCACATGGATGGGGGGACCTCACTAGTAACCACCACCAGTGTGTAGCACCTACCTGGGTGATGTACGGCAGCCATTATGCGCCAGAACGCTCACCACACACCAGCTTGAGGTGGAGAGTGAAGGAGTGAATGAGCCAATTACAGGTGTAACCCACCTTAAAGTTTGGTTACTAAGACCATAACTTTAGTTTTAGAACAGTTTGAGTTCAATAAATATTTTAATATATAAATATGAATAAATAGAATAAATATGAAGAAGTAGCCAGAACAAGAAGCTGAGTTTACATGATGATATGTATTTCTTTTTCATTCTCTTTTTGGTCTGCTTGAAAGTGCAGGTATTCTAAAATACTTTTATTGTGGTATAGTCATCTCCTAGGTGACGGGTTTGTTTTTCACTCTCGAGACTCCACTTGAATGAAATTGATTAGACGTTACTGATAATCCTCTTAAGAAAAATAATACTCTTTATCGTAACACCCCCAATTATCACCACTTTTGTTCAGAAATTCTAAAACAACGATGTTTTTTAACACTTCAAAATAACATTTACTAAATGAACCTTACATCTTTCAGTAGCCATAGATGTGTAGATTTGAACTAAATCTGGTTTGGTTCTTAACGGGAGCATTTACTGCTTGAAATATCCGATTTTGTTTACCACGCTCTGAGTTATAGTGCTGGCCTGATGGGTCGCCTATTTACACCGTTTCAACGGCACATGAACGGTTAGACCGAGAATTCTCGTCATGAAATTAAAATTCCACTGGAGCTCCAAGCAGTTGTGTACACGCAGCCTTACAACACTGTTTACAGCTCTTCGAGTCACGGTAAAAAGTCATTTTTGGGACATAGCTAATGTAGATACACCTATGGTGTGGGTGCTTGCGTTTCTTTAGTTGTCCGCTGTCTTGGTTTGTATAGAAATGGATATTAAGTGACACATACACGCAAGACGGTGGAAATACGGGACCGACGGTAATAGGGGGAGTTCCGATATCTAACTCTAATCTAACTTTTTCTAAATCTATCTATCATATTGAATCATTTTACCTTTCCTTATATCTATTTTTCTACGGATTGTTGAAGACCTGTGTTGTTTGAACCTCGAACTCCGGTGAGTTAAAATACTTCGCTAGCATTCTGCTAGCGAGTGATTAGCACCGTTAGCTGATAGTGCATTCAAGTCAATAGGATGATTAGCATGCTAGAAAACTGAGCTAACTAATTAAAAACCAATCGGAGATGCTTTTACTTTATTGTTCTTTTAAGTGCTGCTATTGTAATAATATTGTCTTTAAGTATGTTTTTGAGTAATAGAGAAGTTGTTAATGAATATATTGAATTACATGATTTTAAATATATGATCGTTGGTAGTAACGAACTCCTAAGAGATAGGAGACGTTAATATTAGAATGTTTAGAGGAGCGCGCACAGTAGTAGCCTGTGTGTGTGTGTGAGTGAGAACGGCACCTCTTCTCTCTCATTACCAGCGACGCTAACGTCGTAGTTTGTGCCTAGCTAAGTTAATAGGACTTAATTGAACTGGAATTGTAGTTCAATTGGAATTTAATGATATCTTACGACTTTGATATTGAATATATATCCTTAATTGTATTCTCAAACTGCTGTATGCAGATTGGTTTTTTATGTACACTGGAACACTGGGTGGCGAGTCAGTCCCCTTGGATCGATTGAACTGTTCTACCCTTTCATACTGGATAACCAACCCCTTGAACTGCCCTTTCATACTGGATAACCAACCCCTTGAACTGCCCTTTCATACTGGATAACCAACCCCTTGGATCTGTTCCCTGGATACAGATAAGCCTTCACACATACACTGACATTGTACACTCACACCACCTTACCCGGGTATTTCTTTTCTTTTGTACATTTGAGTTTTTTACTATTGATTTGATACTTTGAATTTTTAAGAGCTCTTTTATTATTTTATAGGGTTTTGTATTTATTTATTATTTATTTTCTATTTACTAATATTTTCTCTTCTTTTCTCTTAGAGAAAATATATTCTTGCATTTAATAAACCTGCATTATTTATTTATAACATTTTACATACTGGTGTCCTTGTCAATTTACTCCCCCCTTAATGCCGAACCTAGAACTGGCCTAAACTTAACAGTAACTCATAGAAGCACCTCCTTTTACTTTAAAGTGCAATTTATTATTAAGTAGAGTAGAGGGGTGCTACACAGTGGAGGATGATTAGGGGGCCAGATTGAATGAGCCAGGTTGGGAATTTAGCCAGGACACCGGGGAACCCCCTACTCTTTGCAATAAGTGCCATGGGATCTTTAATGACCACAGTGAGTCAGGACCTCGGTTTAACGTCTCATCCGAAGGACGGCATCTCCTACAGTGCAGTGTCCCCGTCACGGCACTGGGGCATTGGGATCGATCTTTTTTGGCCAGAGGGAAGAGTGCCACCTACTGGCCACCCACCAACACCACTTCCAGCAGCAACCTAGTTTTCCAAGGAGGTCACCCATCCAAGTACTAACCAGGCCCACACCTGCTTAGCTTCAGTAATTCAGCTAAGACAAGGTATCCATTGGTCTGGCTGCTGACCACTGCATCATCACATCTGTCCCTCTTTCACATCAGAGTGCACACAATCCCTCTCTCCTCATGTCCCATATTTAAGGGTTTCTGATTGGCCTGCTATCAGAAAACTCTTGAACCCATGACCCCATGAACATAACAAGGTGGAGAGACACATCAACAAGACTGAAAGGGGTTTTGATATTAACCCTCTAGGAGCCACGGTCGAGTTTACTCGACAAGATGCGGTACTGAATAAAACGGCCGATTTAATCAAATAGGGTGTCATATTTCGTTCGACCTCCACTCCACTAGATGGCAGACAAGTCATACGTCATCCCCGAGTCGAAAAAACGACATGCTTTAAACAAAACTTTCTAACTACAGCGCATTGAATCAGTGCGTGAAATACCGGAGCTAGTGTGCGTGTGAGCCACTTTGTCAGAGCGATATTGTCAACGTCAGCGAGTATTTGCATTAGATTATCGTCTAATGGCATCAAAAAAGTTTACCTGAAATGAAGTGTTGGGTCTTCTATTCGCGGACCCTGATTCTGAAGGGGAATATATGCCTTCAGAAAATGACGGTGATTTGTTTAGTGAGGCTTCAGATGCGTCCCTGCCTTGCAATGATGCAGCTGGACAAAGTGAGAGTTTACTCCATAGTTTAGCTTACACCAAGCACAAACATTGAATCGTTTGCCCAATGTCACTGGTGCAATGTCCTCTCCGCAATCGCGGCGACAGTAACGTGGTGGAGCCTTTGTCTAATGCCACTGGGTATGTTAGACGAGGTCGAAGTGCTCATAGGACAGTTAGGGGGGAACGTAGAGGCAGTGTGGGGAGTCGCAATGAGAATGACAGTAGGCCTAGTCCGAGCTGCGCAAATTCTCTCCACTCGACGCGAGCGCGAGGCAGATCTGGCCATGCTGCTCGCAACAGGAGCAGAGGTGGTGACACGGGACAGGAGAGCCATTAGGCCATGCATAGTGTATCACAAGATGATGGGAATGCCGGCCCTGTATGGATAGGATATGGATATGGATAGTCATTATCTCTACAGCAAAAGGCCTGCTACATAAAAAAAAAAAATTGTCAGCCATTTATTAGTAATGATTTACACTGTTGATTATCTATTTCCCTGACCATTTAGGACATGTGTTCTTTCTTGTGTGTTCATGTCCTTGTGATGTGTGTGTCTTTGTCAGCTAAGAAAAAAATAACAAAAAAAACATCAACAAAAACAACAAAAAGAAAACAAATACTAACATTGTCTCTTGTCTTGTCTCGTCATCTCACTCCTGATCTGTGCCTTGCCATGGCAAGTGAGCTTTTGAACTAAACAGGTCTTGTCTACTTGTGTTTGTGTGTCATCTGAATAATATATATGTGCCCCATACATGGAATCAGAGTGCCTACTGTATGTAGTAAATGGAAAATCTCTACAGCAAAAGGCCAGCCTACCGCTACATGCATTTGGTTTGTTTCTGCCATTTATTAGTAATGATTTATACAGTTTGTTTACTACTTACTATTTACCTGAGCATTCAGTATTGTCCAATATAGCATACAGAAGGTGAGGGACATTTTGGGGGAAAAGAAGTGGTGCATTTTATCATTCAAACATGCAACTTTTCATGAAAATTCTATCATCCAAGATGGCCGCCACCATATGACGTCATCATATGCAAATTAGATATAAACATTTAATCTCTACATAAACTTTGGGTCATCCTTAATATTTCTCTAATTTACAGAAAGTCTCTATCTCTTATCACTTTTAAGATATAGCCTTTTGAAATGAAGATGTCAAAATCGAACGTTTCGAAAAAAAACCTCTGGCGCCTAAAGGGTTAAGTTCCATACAGCACATCAAAGAAAATGTCACTAAACTGAATACATCAGACCAGCAATACTAGGTAGAAATGTTTACATTAACCTGTGAATGTGTTTCACTGTAAAGTTTTCAGTAACTTCAGGGCACTTGTGATTTCACAGTATTATGACTCATGATGCAATCTAGACAAAACACTGGCTTTAGAGTCTCCAGCATATATAGGCTCTAAGAGTCTACTGGGACAATGACCACAAATGACTTTTTTTCAGCACTGGCCTTCTGCCCTCGCCAATTAATTGGACTCCATGCAGGAAATGAAACCCTCCTAAGAGGGTTACAAAATGAGATATAAACAAGCTGCAGGGGTTATGCAGGGACAGATTCTTTACTATTATGTCACTGTTGCTTACTCATTCACTCATTCTCTTTCGCATGGCTCTCTTCTGTTTGGTCTGTTTTCCTAACCAACACCACCCAACCCCCAGAAGAAAAATAAGGACATGTTTTCAAAAGGAAATTTAATTTGACACATATGGATCACTCATGTTGTTATCTATGGGGTGACTTTCTGCCAATGTTAAATAAGTGGAGTATCATACCCTTGTGGACATCCACTCTAAATTGAATTATGACCTTTTAATGGGTCATGGGAGAGGGACCACTCAATAGAAATTATATAATATAATTTGAGATGTTCAAGGACATTAGAATCATGCAAATGCATGTAAGGACACCTTCACACAAAAGCTCAAAACAAATCTGCAAAACATTTATTTAGCTAAATTGGCATCCATTATGTTCAACAAATATCCCTGGAAGCTGTGCTCCAGGAAAGCTGCACTGGGGGGGGGGTGGTATCCCACCTACGAGGTGAGATTTCAATTTAGGATAGAATGTTTGCATCATTAGATTGAATGACACAGCTTTTTTTACACAAGCCTGGCCTGCTAAAAATGTCAGGTTTAATCAGACAAAGAAGATGTGAGTAATTGGACAGCTGTCTAAATAAAACATAATGCCCTCGCAGGGCTGGTTCGGTGGAAACCAACAGTTAGGTAATTATTATGTCATGCTCATTTATTTCTTCATTATCCACGCTGTGGAAATGTTGCAACTCCTGCGCAAATACGCTTGTGTAATCCCTGGTCTGGGGAACGAGTGATGAGACTGGGGCTTTGCGGAGCGGACATCTGCTTGGGCGTATCATTTGATAAATCACTGTGACCTCCTTGTGAGCAGAATATTTCCTCTTTGTCTTGAATATCAAAAACCCTCTGAAAGGAACATACAGTTTTAGTGTGTGTACACCTTTAGTAAAATGCCAGTTCAGCTGATGACAATGCATCAATGGTTTACCCTTATACGCCTGTGGAATGCATAGCATGTAGGTCCTACAGTGTTTCCCAAAGTGTGGTCCGGGGACCACTGGTGGTCCACAAGCTATCCCAAGTGTCCGCGAGCAGACGTGGTAAAATATAATATAGATGAGTTGTTTGCAATATTGAACCAACTTGTATGTACAGTTAAGAACAAAATTATTCATACCCCTGGCAAATATTGATTTAATGTTGATTTTCTCTTTATCAATATGTTTGTTCTGACTGAAAATTACACTGTCACAGGCCAAACGTTTGTAAGACAATGTGTGAGAAACATGGTAGTAAAAAAAGAAGCGTTTTTTTTTTATTTTTATGAAAAAGGGGAAGTCTGCATTCACTACTCTCAAAATGGTTCTTATAATATCTACCAATCTACCTCTCCATGTCTCTACAATGATTTTAGACCACACCTTTTTAACAGCAATCAGGGTTTTCTGTCAGGAACGATTATTTGCCATCACTCTGGTCTTGTGCTCACTTTTTTGACGGATTGAGGTCTGGACTCTGGCTCTGCCACTCTAAAATTTTGATATTGTTCTCAGTTAACCATTTATTGCCTTGTTTGGCTGTATGTTTTGGATCATTGTGTGATTTAATGGTCCAATGATGCCCAACATTTTAGAGTGGCCCAGTCAGAGTTCAGACCTCAATCAGTCAAAAATGTTAGCACAAGGCCAAAGTGATGACAAATAATTGTTTCTGCCTCAAAACCTAGATTGCTGCAAAAAAGGTGCGGTCTACAATCATTGTGAAGACATGGAGAGGCTTGGTAGGTATTAGAAGAACCATTTTGAGAGCTTTGATGGCAAATAAAGATGTTTCCATTGATTATTTAAAAAGTTAAAAAATAATAATTTTGGCCATGCCATTTTTTATAAAAATGTTAGAAAAGATTTTTTTTTTATTCCGTGTTTCTACCACATTGTCTGCAACCTTTTGGCATGTGGCAGTTTCATTTTCAGTCAGAACATCAAGAGAAAAAACATCACATCAATATTTGCCAGGGGTATGAATAATTATGACCGCCGCGCAGCGAAGCGGCGGTCATATAGGTTTAGTCAGATTTTTTTTTTTTTTTTTTTTTTTTTTTTTTTTTCAAAGTCAAAACTGCACGAAATTGGAATTGTAGGATCATTATGACACCCTCTGTATGCACGCCAAGTTTTGTGGAATTCCGTTCATGGGGGGCCACACAATAAATTAATTTATGTTACTATACACCAACTGGCCTGTAGGTGGCCGGAGACAGTTTTCTGTGAATATCTCGAGAACCGTAGGGCCTAGGAGGTCCACCTTTTTTATGTATGTTGGTCTTAAGGGGGCATGTCAACCCATCCCATTACCACTTATTTCATGTATAGCGCCACCTAGTTAAAAATTAAAAAGCAAAAAATGAGGTGTTTTCATCACAATATCTCTGGCTGACAAGGTCAAAACTGCACGAAATTAAAAGTGTAGGATCATTATGACACCCTCCGAATGCATGCCAAGTTTTGTGTACTTTCGTTCATGGGGGGCCTTACAATAAAATAATTTATGTGTACATTTAGTGACGTACACCAACAAGGATTCCCGGGACACTGAAAGACCGGGGTACACAAAACTTGGTGGGCATGTACCCCCACATGGATAGCATGGAACCGTCATTCTTCGTTTTGATCTGTAGCCCCCCCGCTGGACTGGACCCCCCGAAAGGAGGGTAGGGCAGACACAGTTCTCTGTGAATATCTTGAGAACTGTAGGGCCTAGGATGACCCATTTTTTCCGTATGTTTGCCTCCAGGGGTCATGTTAACCCATTCCATGTGCACACATGTGCATAAACAGATACACACGCACACACATACATTTACAGTAATCATACGTATGACACATACTCACACAGTAGACATATGTACGCATGCATGCACATGCACAAACACACATACGCAGGCAAACACACAAGCACGCACATACACACACACACACACACCCACACACATAAACATAAATTTGTACACACACACATGCACATAATTCAAGAATTTTTCCCGTCATCTACTCCCTGAATTTTTGGTCATTGATACCCGGGACACCGAACCACCGGGGTACATGAAATTTGGTGGGTATGTAGCCCCACTAGACTTTTACGGAAAAATTTCATTTCGTCCCCGGGGACCACCACCAGCCCCCCCGGGCTGGGCCCCCCGAACCGCAAAAAAATCACTCATTTGTGATTTGCACCCCCACCCCCCGGTAAAAAATGAAAATGCAATATTATTCTGCTTTAATTGCCCCTATCTTCAGTTAAGATGTTCAGAACTGCACCAAATGTTATGTGTATGATTGACCTGGCATTCTCTGGGGGTATGCCAAGTTTCGTAGAATTTCATCCATGGGGGGGTCTAAAAAAATTAGGTTATGTGTACATTTAGTGACTGTACACTCATTGGCCTGTAAATGGCGGTGCACACATATACACATCCACACACACAGGCACCCACATACTATCGGTATTAGAACGGCCGATACATAATTACAAATTCAGTAGGATTAAAAGAAAGCCAAAATAAATATTCATCATCATCATCATGGCTGCATTTTCAGTATTGGCGATAAGTAGTCGTTTGTCCACTAGATGGCGCATCGTGGGTTGGAAAAAACAATGGACGCTTCCTACAAGGACTGTAATTTACCGCAGCGGACATCTAATAAGGATAGGACGATGTTCACATGAAGTGTAATTCCCATTTCTTCTTGAAGCCGAAATAAATCTGAGGATGTTTATCGGACATGCTTGGTTTTTACTGCAGGTACGTTAATCTTGTAATATCAATAAGGACCTAGGTAATGTTACCGTTAGCGTTAGTTGAGTGATGGAGGCATTTGATTGATTGCATTTGTAGAAAACTATAAATGCGGTTATACCAAGCAAATTGATAGCAGCACTGTAATTGTATCTTTCGACTGTCATTTATTGCACGTGCTACAAAATCATTCTGTGCAATGGAAGATTTACCAACGTTACACCGGTCTGATACAGTTTTGCCTATAGGCTACATGCGTGAGACTGAGACGCCTGTTTATTTTGTTTAAAGTGCGTGCATGGTGTGAGAGGGGAATCGATGTGCTTTGATTACAGCTTGGTAGTTGTAGTCTTGTGAAATTAAAAAGCACTTGTGTGTGAAGTATCCAAACAATGACACCTTCATTTCATTATGGCTGCTTTAGCAACACACCTTAAGCTACTGTGTAGTGGGTCCCATCTAGAAGTGGCTACTTCATTCGCGCTTTCCTTGACTCATGGAGCTGCTTGAATGTTATTACAATTTTTCGCCACGATATGGCAGTTTAAGTCCGCTTGATACTGTAAGGCGTAAGCCATTGGTTTCCAAAGGAGATTTTATTTGTGTCGCCAGCATAGCCTATTGACAATTTATGTTGTAAATAGGCCTACCTTATAATCCTACCTTTAGCTTAGGGAAGCTAACAGCTTTCTATTAGGATCTAGTTTGTTAGTTACCGTTTTGTCATAACTCCCTGATGCATTTTTGCATTTAGAATAGCCAGAGCGTGTATATCTCAATCGGAAAATTAAACAATATCGGGTGCCTATGGACTAGGCTGGGTGAACCCAGCCTGATCTGCCCGCTATTTATTTTTTGATTTCTTAAAAGATTGAGCTTGGTCTGATGAAAGCCAGACTAGCCATGGACCTCAGTTACACAATGCAAGGGAACATGAATCAGCCTATATTTGCACGAACAATAACGGACAAAAGCTCTTCAACTTTGGCCCGTTAAAATGTGTATGAACAGTCTAGCGACGCATTTCATCAAGGCCCATTTGGACATGTCAGTTATTTGCACCACTGGTTAGATGTAAAACAGCATTTTGTTTCAGACTAGGCTACTGTTACTTAATTTGTGCATTAACAATAACGTTTCAGACTACTGTTACTTAATTTGTGCATTGACAATAAAGTATTAGGCCTACATGAACTAAAGATGACTAAAATCTTATGTAGAAGAAGAAACATTCACAAAAAATCCATCCATCCAAAAATGACCTTTGTTTTTGATAGCTGTTGAAAACGGCATGGAACTGACAGAGATGTTTTTGTTTATAAATACACACAAAAAAAATAAATAAATAAATAACATTATGCTGATACCTTTTGCTTTTCCCAAATACAATGTAGCCTACAGGTGTAAGTGACCTTTCATCAATCCAGTTGCAATGGATGAACTGTGATGAACTGCCCTACTTGTGATTGTTTAGAGATTTTAAAGGTTTTATAACAATGCTACATCTTCTTTGGCTATTCTACAATCTATTCACCTTTTCAGCACCAGTAGGCTACTTTCTGTGCAGCCGCACACACACACTCAGGCATGCCAAACAAGCATACACAAAAGTTTTAAGAGTGGGGGATGGAGTAAAATATGGAGACAAATTGAAGTGTGATTTATTTTCGCGGAACGGATGTACAGGACTGAGCGGCGGTCATATTTTGTACCGCTATGCGGTACATCTAGTTTTGTTCTTAACTGTAAATCCAAACAGTTCTGCAACACTGTCTATGTAAGATATGCCAGTTTAAATCATATGAACCCTCTGACACAATAAGCAAAGTGCAAAGACAATAAGCAAGGTAGTTCAGTGAGTAGGCCTATTGTGTAGGCTAATATAACCTACTGTTGAAGTAGGTCTAATCTTTTTTTTTTAGCTAGGTGGTCTGTGCGTTTCTTTTTTATTGGTTAAGTGGTCATTCATCTGAAAAAGTTTGAGAAACACTGATCTAGTTGACATTCTATATAATATGGATACATTTGTTTGAGGATGTAGAAAACTTTAAAGCACAAATTAAAGCATTTGAGATTGAAATTAACCTTTTTTTTTTTTTTTATTAAGAATAATTTGTAAGTCACACCATACTTATTATTGCTGCTGTGGTTATTATATCAACATTCCCTTGGACGACTCTCTAAGAATACGGCCTGTGTCAGGGGGTTTGATATATCTTTTAGTATCATTGTCATGGTAACTATGGATTCTCAGATGAGTGGCCTGTTGAAAAGAAAGGGATACGAATCCCAAGATACATACATCTATCCAGATAGACCAACTGGCTGATTATGTCTATCAGATCAACTTGCAGGCAAGACAGAGTTACATAAATGAAGGATGGCAGAACATGATAGCAATATAGTGACAAGAGAACAGTGGTGATGATGGAGAAGACGATGAAGATTAAGAAGATGAAGACGAAGAAGATAACGATGACAATGATGAAACTTCTCAATAAAGTCTTTAGCATATTTCTGTAGAAATGAAATGTTCCATTTGGACGTTGTCAGTGCCTTTTGGCCCAGAGTACATGGGGCATGCAATGGACACACAATGCCGAAGGGATGAGTCAAGCTAAATTGTGTTCACGTACTCATAGGATGCTACAGTGGTGCAGTCTCTGTGGGATGGCAAATCTTTCTTTTGAGGATTTGTCATTGAATGTGTGTTGTGGGAGACAATAATACCAAGGCAGAGTCAGACAATGTATGCAGTGATGACAATGCTTGTCCTGACAAAGCAGACCTGTGTTGAATTTGACAGACATTGATGCACAGCATCAAAATATTTGATTGTTAAACTGTCGTTGTTTAATTTAACTTTTCTTCAACTCAAACCCCAACAGCATAAAAAATATGCAAAATACATGTCAGAGAAATGACTGTCACTCAAATGTAGAGATGAAAAGTTTATGCCCTAAACAGCTGGAACACACATCATTCAGTTCAGCTATGTAGACATTAATCAACAAAATGTCATGTGTGAGGAAAAACAATAATTGTTTGTCTGCATTCATCTTCTGACAGACAGACCAATGACTGTTATTAGCTGAATATGGTCCTCCTTCTTTCTTGTCATACCTTTTGCTACTACACTGTATTACTGTAGATTCTCTTCTTCTTCTTCTTCTTCTTCTTCTCATTCTTCTTCTTCTTCTTCTTTTTCTTCTTCTTTTCTTGTTATTCATGCACACACACACACACAGAATCCCAGACACACATGCTGCAATGGCGAAGATATGCCGATATTGACATTTTCCTGCCCCTAAAATGGGTGGGTGAAAAAAGGAGATGAGTGTGAGTGAAAAGAGCGCGGTCAGCACAGGAGGGATGAAGGCTGGCCGCACCCAGCTTGTGTGGAGACCAATCCAGCACAAATCTCATTGTCTTCCCTCTCACTGCCCATCAGCCCCTGAAATGAGTTTTAACTAGTGGCCTCTCCTCACAGGCACGCTTCCACACTCACCCTCATCTCCCATTCAATTCCACCCTCCACGCCCTCACACACACACACACACACACACACACACACACACACACACATACCTGCCCCATAACATCCTCCACCACACACACACACACACACACACACACACATTATGCGACCAAAATGATTTAAAGGTTCCTTTATTTCCAAAGTGATAGCTCAGTCGTGTCACTATAATCATTCCCACTTCTTCATCGTGAGAAAGTTACCTATGCCGAGTAGGCCGTTGGCAATACCCCTCTCTCTTTCCCCTTACTCAAACATCCATGGGGAATGCCAGATTACTGGAGCACCATTTGAAAAATGATTTTCATACTGCAGTAGGTCTGCCTGTCTGAGTCCCTGTATTTATAATCCCCTTCCCCTCTGTCTCCTTCCCTCCCTCAATAGTGGAGGGAAAAGCTGGCCTCACAGATGCAGTGCTCTTGGAAACTCCCATGGGTCTTTAATTATCAGAGCAGGGGAGAGACTGTGCTCCAGAGAATGTGCTCTCTCTCTCTTTTTCTCTCTCTCTTTCTCTCTCTCTTTCTCTCTCTCTCTCTCTCTTCCCTTTTCCTCTCTTTTGGTGGCCAGACACAATGTGTGACCTGAATGTCCAGGAGTGCAAGTAAATGGTACTGCCAAAGGAGAGGATTGTCCTTTCTGCTTAGGTCAGTTTGCGATAAAAAAAAAAAATTCTTGACACAGCCAAGCCAGGAGCAGTACTAACAGTAACTATGTGACCCGGTGACCAGGCCCACTCACAGCCAAAAAGGCCACTTCCTACTCCACGCTGAACTGGGCTGAAAAGATATACTATTGGATTTAGGTGGAAAGATGTAAGATTGGATTCAGAATCCCCATGACCACGTGAACACTTTTAGGTGGCACACTACTGTACATGTTCTTTTGTCCTATCACACATGGCATGTCAACATATATGACAGACTGGTCTGAAAAAAAGACTATTTGTCTTTTCTTGTGGTAGGCTATGCATCTCAAATTACAATATCCCTTAATCAAGATGATACATCCATGATGCCAGATTACTCTATTTTCGCTCCCTTGTAACATAGAGATTCCCTGAAATTCTCCAGCTTAAAGTGGGTTTTTAAATGAATTTATTATTTTCTGTTGGTGCTGTTTTAGTTGTAAACACTGCATTGCCATAAGGTTAACCCAAATGGTTGGAGATGGGAGGTGTAAATATTCATTGACTTGCTGATGTTGCTGCATGCTGACACACTTGTCTGCCTCTGGACAGATAAGCTAGGTTGAGTCAGTGTTGCTCAGCAAAACATTTATGCAATGTGAATTATAATGGTGCCACATAGTGATAGCACTTTGTTTAGTTTTGTCTATGCTTAAAGTGTAAAGTGAATGTGGATGTGCTTTGGGTTGTGCTCAGTCATTTTTTTTACCCAGTAATTACATCTAGTTTAATTGTTTTTTGTGATCAGTGACCATACTTGAATACCCATATCATATAATTAAAAATCTATGTAGATTTCATAACAATCTATTTACACTTGCAGCATTCATGTTGGCACCAATTAGAATAGGAGTTTGGAGCAAAACAATACCGTAAGTTCTTTCCTCATATCCACCTGCAGATATATTCATTTAATTCACCCGTGCCTATAATGTATTGTTTCAAGCTGTTATTGTCACAACTGTTATTGTCACAACACAAAATCACCCCATAATTCAAATAAGAAAACACATTTTAATGTGATACTTAAAGTCTTTAGCATGAGAAAGTTTGCAAGACTGAGGGAGACATGAGAAAGACACCCAAGTGCTGCATGTCTGTTTATGCACGCTGAGATGGTTTCGTCCCACAATATTAACAGAAGTCCTATTAAATTTCATCGCCCTGTTATAACAGGACCCCAGAGGCTCCTTACTCCCCCTCTGTGTCCCTCTCAAGTGGAGTGTGTAGGGTATGACCTTGCGAGGCCTTCGGAGGGTTCCACCACGCTGCCTGGCCGCTCCTGTGGGAAGTCGGCGTGTTCTCATCCTGTTTTGTTCCCTTTTCGTAAGTCTTTCAAGCCACACAAACGCATTTAACTTGTGTCAGCACTCCGGAGCCGTTTCCCTCTGGAGACGCAGTGATCAGTGAAATGAGGCAGTGTGTGGCTTTTCAGATCACATTTGCCCTTTTCCCTTGTATGAAATGACATGACCTGTGCAACTCAGACAAGGTCCATGTATGAACAAATAAACTTAAAACCTTCTGTCCTGTAGAACAATCCGGCATGGTAAAGGCAGTAAACTATATATGCACAGGAAGATCATTGTGGCATGATGGATAGATTATGTGATTACATAAAGGAACAATGCAGCCCATCTGGAGAGAATCATATTCCTGAACAGTCCATTCACTACTAAACAGCTGTTTAATGTATGATTACTCAGCCAACCTTGACCATTCCTATGTCTGGTGTGCTTCATGAGAGGCAGAATTACTTCTAGTCTTCTAGAAGTGAGTGTGCTATTATATCCAGAAGAATAGGTACAGCTGTCAGGTACAGCATCTCTGTTCCCTCGCTGCTGCTTGAGTAGAGTGACGAAGCTGAATGATTCAACAAAAGTTGAACTAAATTAGGCCGCCTCAACATGTTGAAGTGCACACCTGCACCTTCAGTCATAATGTATCCAAAAAGGTTCTCTTAGAAATAGAGTCCTTTCATGAGACTCTGTCAGCCCGACTGAAAGGAAATTCACATATAATCGGTGTGGCACGCAGGGGCTGGCAATAATTTGGCTTTAAGACCTGTGATGCTTGATAAATGTAACCTTTGCAAATGGATGTCACATAGTGTCCAATTAAATATTAATGTGTAGGCTGATGACCCGAGTCTGCCGAGCACTTTAGCCACCACACGCCATGGACAGCCACAGTAATATTAATGTTGCTGTTCTCACCGACTGGCAGTAGACGACACGACACAATGAGGCGGCGGTGCCATGCATTATTCACCTTCCCAAAGGTTAAACCTGAAGCGGCTGTCAAAGGTGAGATGTGCTGCAGGACTGAGACGTTGTGCTCTACATATGGCCGTCGTTCGCGCTGACTTTTCCTGTCCCTCGGCCTGTCAGGAGCCAAATGCAGAGTGACATGTCCAATGCTCGCAGTCAGGTCGGCGGCTCTCTGATCCATCCGGGAAACCCAATAAGCTGTGAGGAATGGAAGGTGGGTGAGCTTGATCGCAGTCATGTGAGAGGAGAGGATGCCCATGCGAGACCGTGGAGTATAAACAAAGCAGAAGGAGAATTCAAATGGAAGGGGAGAGGCAGGCGGACAGACGCTAGCCGTGGAAGCCTCCGGAGGGTGAGCTTTGTTTGTTCAGGTCAACTGTAGAACAGCTAAACATTGTCAGGACTGAACATCTTCAGAAGGTCAGGGGGTGGGGATAATCTAAACTGGCACTATAACTACACATCAAGATGCATCATGCTGGTCAGGTAGCACAAGTTAGAGTCTCAAGGGACAAAGTATTATCTTGAACCTCCATCAGACAATGATAGAGAAAGGTCTCTCAATTGTTGGTGGCATTTATTTCCTTTTTGATGTCCCTCTTGTGTTATTCCCCAGGCCAGTCCCTTTGACAAGTATTTACTCAGGCAAGTAATCAAATTAGAATCAGTTATGACAGTATCTCCTTATGTGGTTGTAGCATATCTGTTTGTTTTTTCATTTTGAAACACGGACTGGTGTGAAAATCAAAGAGTGATATTAAGTGATTTCAATCTACACTTCAAAAGCCATATTGCACTGCTTTCAAAAAGATCAGATATCAGAGTCTTCATGCAAGTAAGCCAGTTTTTCAGACATGGCAGAATAAATAAATATATTTGAAAGATTCAATAAGAGTCCAAGTCAACAGTTTTCCACTACTAGTCTGGAAGGGTGAGCAATTCCTTCTGAGAATTGTTTTTCATTCTTTGTCTGCAAAAGTTACCTCAAGCAATTTCCCTGTGGATTTTTCATGGCGGCACCTACCACAGTTAGTCTATGTATAGCACAGGTGGGCCTGATAAATGCTCTGGAAATTTTTAAAGCAATTATCATTACTGACACGTACAAGCAAAGTGTATCAGCATCTAACCCGAGAGGCAGTGACATTCCACATGTTTTATGCCTTGGCTCCAAGCTTGCAGTCGCAGCTCTCCTCTGCTACGGCAAGATAAGCCCTGCGACCAGGAATGGCATCGCCGAATTGGTGATGTGGTTATATACATGTCCTTGTGAGATTTCAAAGTCTTACCCCCCGTTACACATTTATCTCACACACGCCCTCCTTATGCCAGCGATGTGCTTGTGTACACTGTTTATCATATGCTCACATTCTATCTTATTCTAACTGGCTAGATCTGGTTTTCAGGTCAAAAGTCATTCATTCTGAAAACATAGATTTAGTGACACTTCATCCTTTCAGCATGTCCAGGATGTTTGAATACACAAATGAGAGTTTGTTTTTGATGACAATCCAATGTCCCACAAATCGTTGTTCTTCAGAAAGCTTACTTTTTACAGGGTACTTTAATGCTATGCTTAAAGTGCTTACATTTAAGCTATTTCTATACACATGAAAGGAAATGGTGCAAAAAATGTGAACAATATGTAAGCCCACTATGCATAATTACACTTGTATGCTATTAAGCCCAGAACCCATAATTATACAATCACTCTCCCTATGTTAGCTTCACCACAAAATCTGTAGGTGTATAGTGTGGGCAAATGCCTTTGTATTAACTAAACAATATGTGTCAGAGGGGATTTTGCTGGGATGTAGTTTAATGTTATAGAATAAAATAATGCCAATATATTCCAATACCCAAAGCATGGGAATGTGCAGTAAGCAGGCAGGGGGAACAAAGAGAATGCAGGGGAGATTGATTACCCCAGTGCTGCCATCACCCGCTTACTGGGATTTGCCAGTGCCACGGGGCCTTTTCATTCAAATAATCCCAGGTGTTGAGCAAGGAGCAGAGAGGTGTCAGCGCATATGAGAAATGATGAAGATTAAGTAGTAAACATGAACAAGACAGGGCAAGAGGGAAGCTGGATATGAAATGAAAGGCGAGAATTAGAAAGGAGTCGAAATGAGAGGAGAAGGAGAGATGTGGCTGGAGGCTGGGAAGGAGCTGCTGGAAGATACCAAGAGGAGGAGGAAGGGATGGTTAAGGTCTCCCCAGCCACGCCGCTGATTGATGTGAGGGAGTGGGTTTGCTATTTTGATGTCAGCTACGGGGGACTGAAGCAGGAGACACACACATTTCAATTAGCATTGGAGCCTGACGTCTGCCTGGCTGCCTGTATGACAGCCTCGATGAGCTCCAGTCACTACCACAGCCAGGAGTCCAAACACCTGCCATGCTCGCCCAGGCTGATGTGCATTAATAATGACTAGCAGGCATATTGTTTCCCTCTTGTCACCTATTCCCATCAGATGAATATTGTGGGATGGCATGGGTGGACTGTTATCATATTTGACCAGGTGAAGGAGAAAGAGAAGTAATATCCAGTTACCCCCTTTCCACACTTCACTGTAACAGGAGATGGCAAAAATAGACACATCTTGAAGGTTCACCCCTGAGATAATTGGAATGGATATTAGGTTGATTTGTTCCACATCAAGAGATCTACCAAAATCGCATTTCTCTCTGCTTTCCCCCTCTTTTTGACATTCTACTCAATAAAATATGCTAAACCAAAACTAAACCTGGACTCTGTAGATAGTATTTCAGCGATACCATTTTGCAGAGTATATTTGTAAGGAAATAGAAATGAGCCAACAAATGCAGTTGTGTCAATCTATATTCCATTTCCCCTACCCTGAGGAATTCTCTTTCTCCTGCATTTCCCCCCAAATAGTCTTTGATGAAATGTTTCTTGTCCCTGGCAATGAGACAGACGACAAGCTCTCAAAATCCATATTTTACTTTGGAGTGCAGTTTATTCACATAACTGTAAAACACTTTGTTGGCACAGGGCTGGTGCCTTTACACTGCACTGTAAGGAAAGGCCAGCTACAATGGAGATGTATCATGCAAGCATGGATGATAGATTTCTAGGCCCAATTGAGAGAAAATATTTCCTACATTTTTCCTGTTGCTGGAGAGTAGAAAGAGAATCATGCTGGTCTATGACGCAAATTAAAAGTGTTTGAGGTTTACAATATTCTTGAAAAGAACAAAAAATATTCCAAACATTGAATAATTTCTGATACAGTATGTCATAATCCTCTTACTTTTTCATTAGATTCCCCCTGTCACACAGAGACAAGTAACAGTGGAATTGATATACTTCTTTTTGTTTTGTGCGGTTTTGTTTTAGATTGCCTGGTAGAAAATGAGCAAACATCTCAGTTTCATATCTATTTCTAAGCGTACACAGGATCATCATTCCTGGCTTAAGCACACTAGTGTGACTGGGGGAATGAGAAGATAAGGGCATAAGCTCATTGAAATGGTGACATATCAGAAAATATTCAGGCAAAGTTTTCTGACAAGTAATGTTTAGGCAAAGAGAATGTCCCGGAAATGTTGACATATCAGAAAATATTCAGACAACTAGATCCAACACTGTTGTAGAACACTATGTAGTATAACTGCAAATGTCATGTCATGCCATGTCATGTTTCACTTGATTTAAAAATACTTAAAGGAGAACTGCAGTGATTTTTCACATAGCCAAGATCTCTGTTTCTCAAGGTCACATAGTACTGTCGGTACAAAAACAAAAACGTGAAAACAATCGTTCTACCTAACTTGAGTTGCTGCAGCCAACAGCTACTGTGCTACACTCTAGGGGCCTGAACATGAAAGCGCATGAACGTGCCCCCAGAGTGTGGCACTGAATTTCTTGAATTTCCCCTGGGGATCAATAAAGTATCTATCTATCTATCTATCTATCTATCACTGTAACTGCACTGTCGTACCAACAGCCCTAGGTGACTTCGAGAAACAGAGATCTACAGTATGTGACAAATCGCCAGAATTAATCTCAACTCAGCAAGTGGTTTATCTGAAAATAGATATAAAACATCTATCACGGATAAATGCTCTATTACTTTTTCTTTTATCCCAGTGACTACTATGGTACGGTTTGTGGTGGTTTCATGTTTGAATAATGAGTGCTTAGACAATTGTGTAGGATAGAAAAAGGAAAAGTGCTTACATGTAATTTCCGAGGCTGTATTTTTTGTTGTGTATTTAACTTAATGGGAATCACCTTGCATTGCCCCCCATTGGTATTTATTAAGGAACAGGGAGCCAGAGGCAGGGGTGACTGGTGGTAGGGCAAAGCTTCCCTTTGAGTGGCGTAATTACACACGGCAATAACACGTTTTTCAACTTAGCAGGGTAGATGCCTGTGCCATTTTATTATTCACATTCCCTGATGAGAAGCAATGTTGTTCAAATATTTGGATTGACTTATTTAGCCATATCTGTGGCATAAGGCTGAACTGTGGTACAGTTACATTCATTAGACCTAAGACCTGTTTGTCTGTTTGTGTGTATGTGTAAGTAAGTGTGTGTGTGTGTGTGTGTGCATGTGCGTGTGCGTGTGCGTGTGTTACTGTATATGGGTATGAATGTATATGGATGAATGAGTGTCTGGATGTGTGAATATGTGTTTGTGATATTGCGGTGTTTTTTGCCACGCTCCTATATTTGGTAGGTAAGTCCGGGCAAGGCTGCGCTGAGCAAAGCAGAAGTGATGGTGTGGCAGTGTGACAGTGTGATGGATACTGTTGTGTTAAAATGTGATAGATTTTCTGCTGATGGCATGCCAGAGAGTGCAGCCAGTGGCTCCAGCTTCTCCTCTCCTGGATGGTGACTGGCTGCAAATGTTTACAGGTGACAAAACACATCCTTCTCAACACATATACATTTACATGCTACACATACAGCTCTGGATGAAATTAAGAGACCACTGCACATTTTTCTGATATCATGTCATCCTACAGTTGCTGAGTGACATTCAAATTGAGGTAATATTCAAATTTGCAGTTGTCTCTTAATTTATAATATGACCATCAACTCATTCGAATGTCACTCAGCAACCGTAGGATGACATCAGAAAAATGTGCAGTGTGCAAATGTCCGCAACCAATTGTCACGTATGTATCCACTATTGCAGAGTAGGAATTTCTAGTTGACATTCAAGTTATTAACACATCTTCAATATATTCAACAATAATATTATTACCATTTTTTTCTATGTTGCTTTCATGATCCATCAGGAAATATGACTTAAATAGGCAATTTAACCAAGTGAGATTTGAGATCTTCAGTAAAATTTGTCCTAATTGTAAATAATTAGGCTACTAAGTCCAGAGTGCAGTGTGGAGTTGTAGTTTGGCCCACATATTATTTACATGTCTAAGTGAGGTTGTGCAGGCCCAAGTGTTTGTTTGTAAGAGCAAGCATGTGTCCTGTGGTGAGGTTGCTCTGTGTCTATGGAACAGACTGTGCTACTTAGCAAACTGCAGTCTCAGCAGAAGAAGTTAAGAGAAATGGTTTCCCGTTAATCAGGGCAGACACAGGAAGTGACCTCGCAATCCATCTGCCTGCACACCTGCTGGCTCGCCCGTGGCTTGGCAGGTATCGGTGGAGTTTGCCCAAATCCTTCTGACATTGGCTTTCTAACCGGAACTGTTTTAACACCTCCTATCATGTCTCACACATGCCAAGGAGCACTGATTCCTTCCAGAATGACCTTGGTGAGACATGATTGCATTGACAGACAGCACAGTAGGTCATCTTCATGGAAATAAGAAATCTTGATTAAAAATCATGCAGGATTAATAACAGATCAGCGGTTTAAAAAATCAGTGGTAAAAATAAATTCAATAGCCCACTTGTACGGTCTAATGCTTCTCTTCTTAAATATCATTCAAATGAATGTAAGGAGGTTTACTATTTTTCCCTCTTGGCAGTGCCCTGCATATTTTAATAAGATTTACTGCATGCTGTGCATGTGGCTGCACAAAGGGGGGAAAAAAAGTTGTTGTTTCGTAAAGCTTAGCTTCTCCAAGTGTCTATTCAGCAATTCCCAGGCACCAGCCAATGATGATCGCCTCATTAGAAGACCAGGCAGCTAGTGTCCCACAGCACCAAGATCAGCTCAGAGCTTGTCTAGACAGATACCTGTACTGGGTATTGTGAGCAGGTGTCAAACGGAGTTTAGCATGAATAAAGAGCCCCCGTTACTGCCTTCATGTTAATGTATTCCAGTGCACTACGCTGAGCCGGCGCGCACAGTGGCATCACTGGGCTTCACCTGAGATGCATTCAAACGTTTGTGAAACACATTTAAAGTACTCTGAGGAGAGGGGCAGTGGGGCTGCAGCAGTCTGCCATGAAGCTGGAAGTGATAATAGCCTGGCTCTGCTGCTAAGTCATTTTCTATTATAACATCAGTCTCTGCTCATTTCCCTCTATGCTCTGGATTTTCAAAGAAAGTTTATGTAGTCTATTTGTAAGCGATTATGTAAATATAATATGTAAGAGTCACAAGTCAAGAGCTGTTACTGGGTATTTACGTTGATCTCTGGCAGAGAGCGAGCTACTTTTCTCAGGATGAGACTCAGGTTCTGTATATCACTGTATTAATCCATGTAAATATGACTTCAGACAAACATACACTCAGGGACTGTTTGATCAGAGAATTTCGATAAGGCAGTCTCAGTTTTAGCCTTGGTTAAGAGTAAAAGGTCCCACTGGATATTGCCATTCCATCAACTGCTAAATGATCAAATTAATATATTACCCTATACTTAACCAGTATGTCCACTGGTCTGAGAGGAAAGAAAACAAAAGACACAATGAGAGAGAGAGAGAGAGAGAGAGAGAGAGAGAGAGAGAGAGAAGAAAGGGCTAATGTGTGGGGAAAACAACTGTTGTGATTAGGCCTGTACACTACAGTGCATAATTTAGTTTATGACACAATTACTATAGCATACCATTCACATATATTGAGCTATCACAAGCTCAATGATAGCGATGTAACCATTAGAGACATATGCTGAAGCACCACCAATGTTTAATTGCAACTCGATTACTGTAAATGAGGAATCATTCCTTTGCTTATTTCCATAAGAACATTCATAAGGGCATTCGAGCAGCTGAAGCCATATGAAGCAAGCCTTGATGTTAGACGTTGCCTCCAATGTCAAACACATCCATTTCTGGAAAACATTAAAGTACTTAGTCTATCATTTTTTTAAAAAGAAAGAAGAATTTGAAATGCTTGATGACATTAGTTTATTGCATGACCAGTGAGAGCATGGCAAAGCAATGATACTGATATGAATATGGAGGCAGCACTTAATTCCAGGAATAATTACAGGTTTTAAAAGTGTTTTTTTCTTGAAATGGGGAGACTGAACCTATCTAGCAGCCTTGCGCTTGTTACAGGACAGTACTGTTAATTTCCCCGCTGTTCCCGCCCATGGCTCAGTGAGTTACATGCTGAGATAACTCGACATTAACCTACACTCGGTGACACTGGTGCACTTCACAGGGAGAGTGGGATGGAAAACCGATTGTTATACTCTCATGGCTTTAACGGCGTGCCATAAATTCAGCAGAGCAGGCCTCCCACTTCATCCCAAGTTTCACCTGCCAATTTCTCACTTTTATTCTTTAATTCACAAAAGCGGGGGGGGAGAGAGGTGGGGACATAAGTTAATAGTATGAGCAATTGGTGGACAATTGCCCATGTGTAAATCTTAACTTTAAATCTCTTGGGGTGAATGTGGTCTAAATTTGGGTGTAATATACAGCATGTGTTTTTGTCATCATGATGAATTAAGTCGGCCGGTTTCCTTCCCCTGCGGGGTCTGTTGCCCTGGTCTGCATTTCTGCAAGTGGCAATATTCATCCCAGGAAGCCTGATACTGGTGTCAGTACTGACAGCCTTAGCCATACCCTCCCTGCTAACTGGTGATCCTTCACTATATAGAGTATGTTAAAAAATACATTTGCATTGAATAATACATAGTGATGGTTCCACTGCAGACCATTAAGGTAATTAGAAGTCAGATAGCATTAAATTAAAATGGATGTGTTGCCAAGGGGGTTGTCTGAAAATTTTAACTTCCATTTAATGATCAGACGTTTCATTAACTTTGACAATGACAGAAAACAACTGTGTCTCTACATGCTAAATAACTCAGCACAGCTTACATTCATACTATTTGTTCTTTTTGGTTCACATAAATGATCCATGACGCATAGTTCCGAGAACCATACTTGCCTGTTATTACTTCACTCTGTCAATAATAGGGTCTAATAAAGAGCTATATTGCCATATTTTTGATTCTATGAATATTTCTAACGACTTCTTGTGCGTATGGTGGGGCTATGCATGGCTGAATAGATCTCTTCCTGCACCACCCTGTGTCTGTGCACACGTGGAATGGAGTACATTGTAACAGTCTCTGCGCCCCCTTTCTTCCTCTCTGCAGGTAGCTGATTAAACACATGACAGTGAGATTGTAGACCTCACTCGCTCGGCCCACCCAGGTGGGTAAATTGTCACCTTGATTTTTTCTGTGGGCCAGTCCTGATTTCAGTGTGTGTGTATGTGTTAGTGAGAGCATGGTGGCTAATTAGCTGCATATCAGTGGCATTTATGGTGATGAAAAGGGATCCTGGCATTAAACATCTCCAGCTGTGAAAGGAGCTGAGCACACGTTCAGGGCTGGGCGTCCTCTCCGGATGGCGCCGAGGAGTAATAACAGCATCCAGTGCACAGTGGGAGACCTGCGGCAGCCTCCCCCTGGTCTCAGGCTCACAAAATCAACAGGATTGTTTGAAGGGCAGCTGCTGCTCCACACTCTGCTGCCACTCTCTCTCTCTCTCTCTCTCTCTCTCTCTCTCTCTCTCTCTCTCTCTCTCTCTCTCTCTCTCTCTTCCTCTCCAGCAGTCTTCCTTCCTTCCTCTCCAACAGCCTTGTCACTCCTCACCAACTCGTTGTCGTCGTCGTTAGGACCTACTAATGTAAAATCCAATCCAAGGTGAAAATGTCCTACTAGTTTGCTAGCTGTGCTTTTAGTCTGGTGGTGTTTTTGTAGTGTTAACCTTCATTATGTCTTTCTTTTTTGACATGTTTAAATCACGGCAGTGATGTTGGTAAAAGGACAATGAAAGAAGGGGAGTTGCGGTTCAGTTGATGTGCACATGTCTGGGTCAGTCTGCAGGACGCTGGGAACTCTTTGCTCTGCCATTTTCCACGTTAATGACCCCTGTGTACTCCATTAATTCTATTCACACACAAAGCTTTCAGTGGTCTCATGTGATTTGTCATAGTTGTATTTCCCTCTCGCTCTTTGTTCTCTGGACTTTGTGGTGAACTCTTGGAGCAGCCAGAGCTGTGGTCAGGAGGAACAGAGCAGCGGCTCCTCATCTCTCTCTCTGGCACAATACAGCTGCGCAAACCATGAGGCCAGTCACGGCAGGACGTACAATCAAAGACGAAACAGACAGGCCATTCTGCTTTCCCTGCTGGACTGCTCCTTTTTATCTTGTGTCATTACTCTGTGTCAGGGAGGCTGACTTTCACATGCCCTTGTGTCAAAGTCTGATTATTGAACATCACAATTTAATATTGTTGGTTTGGGATTTAATGCTTGCCATGCAAATCAATTATGATGCACAATATGTTTTGCATATGTCAATGATAAAAAAAACAAATGCCGTTAATTACACACGTCACCAACAACTCAATTAAATCACGAGCCAATGCAAACACCCACAGGCTTCTAATTAATTGCCCAGGGGAACATGGATACTTGGGGTAACATTTTAAGTGATGTGTTTATTACAATAACTGCAGTGGATAGAAGGGAAGCACTTTTACTTGTATTTTTGTATAGAACCAGTATGAAGTGAATTATGAGGAACTTGTTAAGAGTTAATTACTGCTCATGGGAACCGTAGCATAGCAGTAGCGTGAGCTTCCATACCCCATATGGGCCTGAGCACCCATGAGGATGCACATTCAGCTCTAGCCTGGGGTCATTTCTCCATCCCACTGCCCCATCACTCTCCCATTCATTCACTGTTACAGTATATTCCCACTGCCCTATAACAACTCTAAAAAAGACAACTTAAGAATGAATCACCACTCCTACCATCTATGAGGAGAGTCACACCTTTCAGTCCAGCTAAATGAAAGCAGCCCTTGCAGAGTACAAGTACTGTACATGGCTGCTAGTACATAGCTTTGCATTGCTGTATGAGAAGGTACAGTATTATGAGATGTGCTGTATTTCCAACCCCAATTCAATGAATCAGATTCCCAGATTCAGCCTCAGGTTTGTAATTTTCTCTGTAAAATATCCTTGTAAGCTCGTAATTGCTCTGAATGGTTTCCTCAGGGATTCCTTATGATAGCAGAATAATGCTTAAATAATGAAGTGTAACTTAATGACTTTTACAGCCTAATGCCTTTTTAAACTTGGTATGACAATCTGATCATTTGTTGTGAACCACTGACTAGATCACTTGAAGAAGTTGCAAAGTGAAAAGATTGGGGGGGAAAGGTAGTCTGGAAAAGAATTTTCCAAATGCACCTGAGATACATGCACTCTCAAATCTCATTTTCTGCTAGCACGTGTTAGAAGGTACACTGCTACATTACATGCAAGCTACACCACAGAAGAGTATGCAATGCAAATAAATATGGAAATACATATACTGCTACAGCATAGCCTTGTGGCTTATTGCCTACATAACGCTTCGCTTTGCATGCCTCAGAATGACAGCAGCCCAGAGATGTAGAGGGCTCCTTCAGCTCTCAGAGGCAGGGCCGACAGGAAGGAGGAAGTGACAATAAATCACTTTGCACCAGTGTGTGTGTGTGTGGTTTGAGGTAGCATAGACAGAATGCAAGCACCAAGAGGACTGTGGCTCTGACCATCAGGACTAATCATTTGTCAGCGTAATTAGAAGTTGCGGTGGCAGACCGCTCGCTTTGCTGGGTCTCTCCTCTCGCAGATGTACTCCAGTAAGATAATGAAGTTGGCAGTGGTGTCTCGCTCCATGGATGTGTTGCTCATTAGTGTCAGCCTTGTAATATTCTGTCCCTTTGAAATGGGCTGCGGAAGAGGGTTAATACACCGCACCATTCTAGCCGGGGCCTGCCACACATGTAAATGCCCCAACAACTAAGATGGTGAGTAAGCAATGGATTATAACCACAGCGTCTTACCCTCCTCTTCATCCCTCTCAGACGTCATTAGTGTCAGGGAGACAACATGGAGCAGGCAACAGAGTGGATGGAGGTGAAGCTGAAAATGGCAACTGTGAAATTAAACACTGCTCGCTGTGTCACAGAAGTGTTTGAGAATTGGTGGCAACAAGCACATTTTTTCACTTTGCCAGCACGGGGGGTAATCACTGAATGGACTTCAAATGTCTGATCGTGATGAGAACCGCTGGAGCATTTCAGGGGAAATTTCTCCAAATTGTCAAGGTTACTGAGTCAATGAGTGACTTAAGATGGGAGTAAATGGGGAAGTCGGCTGATTGACAGCTCTATTCAATGCATTTATCAAAGAGCCTAATTCTTTCAAAGAGAGTGAAGTGGAAGCTCTCTCTTTAGCGTTAAACAAAGGGCAAAGGGAAGCGGTGATTTGTTAGAAAATAGGTGCTTTCGCTTCTTTTTTGGCGGTGGAGGTGGCCTGGGGTTATTAAATGTTCTGCTTGACTTCCTCTCCGCTGCTGTACGTACGTGTGTGAACGTGCCCCTGAAGTGGCCCAGTGGGCTCAGTACACAGTCATCATCACAGGGAGACAAGCTCAGGCACAGGCTCAGGGAGAAAAAGCCAACGGGTTGCGCAACATTGTCGTGCATCGAGGACAAACAGCGGCAGGGCAACTGGTGTGTGCGCTTGCACAGATAACGGACCGTCCCCAGCGAGGGGACACAGAGGCGGGGTCACTGACCAGCCGAGTCCTGCTGGTTGTGTCCCATGAGTGAGGGATGATTCGGTTCTCCTCTGAGGAATACTGTGGCTGCACTGTGAGATCCCCAGACAGAGGAATCAAGCAGAACTAACTCTGAGGGAGAGATATGCCTAGTGTTGAGACAGAGAATCCCAACACTGAACGCATACTGTATATTAACACTAGGTGTTCAGATAGCCCATGTGTGTTATTGTGCTGTTGTCAATAGATCTGTCACACTAAACCATTTTGTCATTCTCCCTGAATGATGGTTTATTTATTTCTATCTATCTATTTGTGCTTTTCACACACTCTAATATGCATTCAATAGAACTACTGATGAGGATAATTGATTTGAGAACAGCACAGACAGGCATAGCACTGACACAGACCCTACAGATTACAACTTTGAAGTTGTATCAAGCCATTAGTCATGTCAGCATGCCATCAGAAAGCATTGTACATCCGTCAAAGATTTAAAATGCCAATTCACACCCAGGCATGCGAACATTATATTTGTTCCTCTTCAAGACACACAGCAGAGCACATTGTGTGATTATTAGTGGCAAGTGCTCTCAGGTACTAGATGGGAAAGCTGTGCCCTCTCGAGACTGCTGGTGAGCACACAGCTCCTTGTTACTCTAATTTCCCCCCCTGAAGTGGCTCTATGAACCAACCTGCACCTGCTCTTCCAGATGTTTCCCCTATTCACACTCACCTGATTTATAGATCAGAAGAATTGTGTAGAAACAATGGGATGCCCACTTGCTCGACTCTTCTCTCCTCGCACGCCTCATTGCCCATCTAACACTGCCATAGATCAGTGTACACCACAGCTATGGCTCCGCTTGTTGATAAAAACACGAGGCCTGGATCCTGGCAGCCGGCTTGCACTCTCTGATCCATTTTTTTCCCCTCTCTTCTCTATGGAATGGGTGTCACTGACCCCTCTTAACTAATTAGAGGAAAGCAAGCCTTCCACATTTGGTGGAACAAGATATCTCCCTATAAAGTAGCAAACTTTTTCATTTAATTTGTGATCTGTTGTGGAACTCACTCCCACCCTCTCTCCTCCCCATCCGTCGCCAAAATCAATAAAGCCATTGCACAGTGTATGTCAGTAGCAGGATCAATGCAAGACATGGCGATATTAATGGAAATCAAAAATTGATCCAGTGTAATTGTAATGTACTTACAATAATAGATGCCAGGCCCTAGGAAAGCTGCATGGGGCCGTATCGACTGAAATGACGGCCGCAGGGTGGGAGGGACAGAGAGAGGGAGAGAGGGAGGGTGGGGGTAGCAGGATGCTGGAAATGCTGTCCAGAAGCTAGCACTCTATTACCCAATCATTTGGAAAGCACTCAGACAGTGTCGATATGCTTTGGTCAACATTATCATTATTATTTTTCTACATGTGTATTTGATCCTACGGTATAGTCACAATCAGTGTCCGCGCATGTACAGATGTTTAGTATCCCATTGTAATCTGTATCAACGAAACAGATCTCATCAACATTACATAACATACTACAGCCTATTTCCAGTTGGACGAGCTTTTAGACTGCCCAAAGGTAAAGTTACCAAAGTAATGAAAAGGCTTTCCGGGAGACAATTTAGGGGCCATTTCTGTTTGAGATCACTTGTCTAACAGCTATTAGAGCTCCAACTCCCACATCTTTAGTTTATTGCACCTCAATTCTCTGATTGAAAAGGGGTTATTTATTTGCTAACTAGTTGTTTAGAAATGGAACTATGTAATAAATACCTACTCTCGTTATATTGGAAAATATGTCTGAGGTGCTGTTATTTATCTTGAGTTGACTGGCTTAATGTTGGCTGTAGGGGTAGCTACAGAAAAGCGAAGCATTGTTTGGTATTGAGATTACTGGCTGTAAATTAGATGCCACTTATGAATCAGTGTGCAACCAATTAAATTAAATATAGACCCTTTCAACAATAAAAACAAAAACAATGCTTGAACGTTCTATTTGGTTCCCAATCTACTTCCTCTGCATTAAGATAACATATGGAATGTTAAAACGGAAGTCGTGTGGGGCCAACTATGATGCTGATAATGGAACTCTCTTGAAAGGGTCCATATTCATCTTTTTTGTCTACACCTGTGTGTACCATGTTCCCAGTGACCACCTCCAATAAAAATGGAATGGTAATCAGCTTTAACAATGAATTCATTCAAAACCTTTAAATTGATGCATCAATTGCATCATTAAGGATACAGTTACCATAACTATCTTCTTTCATTGCAATCACTTGGTTTAAGGAAATCCACACACCATGCTCCAAAAAGATGCTTTCATTTTAAGTCACTCTCCCAGAGACAGGAGCATAAGCTGAGGAATGGAAATATGTAATCTCTCTTTTTATATTTCTTTGGCTTGAGGACATACGGCATGATTATCTTTTTAGTCATAAGGTGACCTCATTCAATTAAAGAAGAAGTACCGAAGGACACAGAATCAATGGAGAACCAGAACCAATTAAAAAACAGCTAATTGCAGATGCATTTTTAAGTGGATTGACTAAGTAGTCATCAATAACAACAGCTTCTGCCAAGGAAATTATGCGGGAGAGTAACTGGAGAGAATTAGCTCTTAAAGGCATATGAGTCCAGATGTCTGCTAAGATGATTGGACACATAGTGGATCAACCCATGCACCACACAGTCCACAGGGCTGAATATTTCTTCAAATGCATTTAAGTCGGCATCAGATGGCCGAAAAATGTGTGAATTAATGGACAGTACAGCAGTATGGACTGATGTGGTCATCTTGTTTGACAGCATGTGAATGACATAAAGACCTCCCTAATGGATTTCATTTTATGAGCTCAATGAGACTATAAATGAAATGGTACCCCTGCCATTTTGAGGACATCCTCCCCATGACTAAATTAGTGATCTCTCAAAATTCTTTCAGCCCATGGGGCTGAACGCTGAGAGAAAAACCCACTTCCAGAGTGCCTTTGGTAGCCTACCACCACCCTCAAATCAAAGACTAGAATTAAAATTCAAGGCATGAAATCACTGCGAATACTGTATGTCTGGTAAGCTTGTTTGCAATTAAACATCAGTCATCAATAGAACGTGGCTAAAATTATCCAGTTGCCTTACGCTATAAATTCACCATCAAAAACTAATTATTCAGTTGAGTCTTCATTCCTGGGAGATCACCTGGTAACATTAAGGTCATTAACCATCAGGGGCACTTACCCACAGTAGGGTCTGTGATTAGATGTACTTGTCAGGCAATCTCTACAAGGACTGCTGAGGCCTTGCAGTGGTAGAGTGCATTGCTAACTGTCAAGTGATATATCTACCTTAATTTGTTAAATTAAGCCACTTTGCCTTGTTGTGAGATTACTGGCCATCCTGCAGCAGCAGGGGGTGAGCTTGAAAGGAGCGAGCTGCAGCCCCAGCATGCTCACAGCCGTGTAAAATAAGAGCGAACAAGGCAGCTTTGAAAAGGGTAAACTTTTCAAAAATCAAAGGCAAGTGTATGTTCACCATATCATTTTACTCCCTGACCCGTTATGGGGTTGTTTGAATGAAAAGATTTATCAGCACAAAAATGGATTTATCTGATTATATGGTGACATTCTTCATATGTCATGTTTTATCATAATTGTGATTTACACTAATACAGCATAAATAATTATTTACTTGCAGCTTCTTATTATACAATAGAAAACAAATTACATAATATAAGAAAATAAATGCATCAGTATTTAAGGATATTTATTACTAGCATGCATGTACAGACATGAATGAGGAAGACAATGAGAATCATATTTAAAGTGTTAATGTGACACAGGTCACATTATAGTGCTTCTGTATAGATTTTTCTGGGTTCCTCCACTGACGTATGTGTGTTTGTTGCTCTCTGATACAACACCAATCAAGATAATGGGCCCCTGCCTCACTGCAGTCATGGAGGGAAAAAGAATTGTACCAATGCATACAGAGAGAACCTCATTACCACTATTGATTTGCACTTAAATATGAAAATGATGATCTGCCGTAAAACTTTATTATTCACGGAGAGGCTCGCCCACGTTCCCCCACTCTCCCCAGCCATCTTCCAGAAAACTCTGGCCTGATAATTCATCCCATTTCATTCTCTTTCATAGTTAAAAATTAGGTGAATTATGTGCATACATGATCAACGATTCAATAAAGAGATTACATGTTAATGTAGCTCATGCTCAGTGATTGGAGCTGAATAAAGTGTTCAAAGCTATTCACATGTTGCACAGGCTATACTTACTATAATTAATTTAGCATTTATTTTTGCTTGTTATTTAGTTTGTTTTAGTTTTGCTTTTTGATATTAAACTGCATAGAAAAATGACAACTGCACATCGTGAAAAGCCTTTTGAAGTCAGGAATAGTATGGGCATCTGGGCATCTGGGCATTGGGGCATCTGGGCATCTGGGGCAGAAGTCTAAATCTGCTTTTCAATCTGTACAGTTACATTGCTCATCTATGGAGCCCCCCGGGTGACATGGGGAAAGTCATAGGGAAAAAAACATGAAGAAGAAAAAAAACGATGTACTTTTGCGGGATCTCGCAAAACTTTTTTCTTTTTTTGGACTTTGCTGGGCATCTGTCTATACGTAGCTTATGCCCTATGGCCTATGCCTTGCCCAGGGGCGGAGCTTGAGGGGGTGCGGCAAGCCCCCGGCCCGGGACCCGCAGGGGCCCGGTGCGAGGGCGCCCCTCCCCCACCTCCGTGGGACGGGCCTCTCCCACGGCACAAGCTAAGATCATGCAAACGGTTTCTTTTCAATCATTTTCATCAGAGTGGGACGTATTACGCTTATATAGGTTGCCCCAGTCAGGACGAGTTATGACTCACGGTTGCTGAAAAGTTTTGAAACTTACTTTGATGATTTAGGCTAGTAGGTGTAAAATATTGAATAAAATGTTCTGCTGTATGACTGGCTTTATTTTAATTCTCATATTGAACTTTACGACGTGCAAATTTACAAAATTGGATCAACGATAGTCTCCTACAGGCGTCAATGAGAGAACACTTACACTTACATGATTTTGGTTTCGATTTTCTAATTGGAGTAGCCTAAGTCTTTGTGACAACACGTCATGATACATTTGATAATGTTTGATCGTTGTTTAGGTATGAAGCATCTTTTAGCCTACGTAGCCTAATGAATGCGCTCTAGAAAGTGAAAGTAGCCTAACCTAGGCTTATATGCGCTCTGTGTCTGAGCTGTCTGTGCACGTCCGCAATTGATTACATTCCTCAAATGGGGAACACATCAATCCCATGGTATTTTTTGCCCTAAAATGCATGAAACATGCAAGTTCAAAATCCCGCTGGTAGCCACATTACATCTCCATTTCATATTTGCCTAGGCTACAATAAATGAATTGAACGAACTCAACTGACACTCAAATGACCAAATCTACTGATTCGGTCATTAAGACTACAGAATACAGACTACAGAATACAGTACAACAAACTTTCTGTCTTTCTGAAGTTTATTTTTGTATTCCGGGGTACAGTAGCCTAATTGTCTAATGTCTTGCCAATAGTTTTTCTTACCGGCTTGCTGTTAAAACTGACGGCGCAGGAGATATTTTGAAAGTGAGGGGGACCAAATTGTGAACACAAACCCATAGTGAGATCAGATTTCCAGATATCGGATCGCCACCTCTGGCCCACTTTCGACCATCATATTTTAAACTTGCCAGAATATTAAGATAATACCATTGATTGTTTTAAAAATATTTTTTTATTAAAATTGTCAAAACTGTGAGATGAGCACAACGCCAGATCTGCCCTCAGACCAGCTTCTTGCTATGTGCAATTGTACTTTTATTTATTTTTTTTAGATTTATTTTACTTGGGCCAATGGTAGAATACTCTAAAAGCAACATGATGTTGATATTTTATGAAGCCATGAATGAATCATGATGCCTATGATCCAAACATAGACTACATGATCAAATAGCCTAGTTAGGCCTACAGTACCTAAATTGTCTGGTATAAACCAAATCAACTCTCCACTATGTGTCTGCAGTTAATATTTATGCAATGTTAGAACATGTTGGCTTAACAAGTTACCAGTCCAGAACACACAGAAAATTGCAACAGAAAGTTGCCTTTATAATCAACTACTATTTGTTCCAACAGCATTTAAACAAAGCATTTATAAAATTGAAAAATATATATATATTACATAAGAAGTAAAATAAAATACTGTTACTGTAGTAACTGTACCACATTATCCCAAGCTTCACAGAGCTCCCCATGTCTGTGACAGCCAGACGTGACACCGCTAAATTCTCAGCTTGTTTATACCCCATACTGAACGCGTAAGAAAGGCCCATCACTCTGGGGTGTGGTAGCCTACTCTCTGGGACTCTTAGGAAGGTAACTGAAGTATCCAATTTGTGTCTTGAAATTATGTTTGAAATAAATGTCTTAGAACAAAAACTTTGGGTAGGCCTATATACTTGTATTTTATAGTTAGGCTAGTGAAAACGAGTTGATCAGTAGGCTAGTTGAGTTTGTTATCAATAAACATAACAGCTAATGTCATGTTGAGCAGGAGATAGGCTACCATAAATCCTCAAATTATGCCCGGGATTGATTCTATTTATAGCCGGACAAATAAAGGCAGGTTCCCATATTTGCCTATACCATACCAACAATTGCCATCAGTCCACCAGCACTAGAAGATATTGCTTCGATTTAAGTAAATAAAATAACACCTCTTCTTAATATTTTATTATATTGTTGGTTGGATTAATAAAGTCGTTTTCCTACCATGGGTCTCCAACACACGTTCTCAAACTCATTGTCTTGCCGCCCCTTTTGAGCTAATTGCCAGAGGCTGAAGCCTACTACATTTAACACAATTGTTGCGTGACTCAAGGCATTCCAGCCTACAAATTTAATAAAAAGTAGCCTACTAAATCATGCATAATTAAACAATAACTCAATTTAGGCTACTTGGCTACGCAAAAAGGTTTCTATTACAGCAAAACCCCTATTCAATGAATGGCTGCCTTGTCTCGCAATAAACAGCGGTGGAAATCCCGACACTTTTTCAACTGCATGAAACATAACAGTGAACCATCAAATATCTCCCAGAGTTCAGTGCCCATCAGTCCCAGTCATTTAGCAATATAAACAGTCCAAAAGTAAATTAGATCCCAAACCAAACCGAAAATGTTATGCTTTTGATGACCTACCAGTATGCTGCTCCAAACGAAAAGCATCTCTAATGATGGTTGTTAGTAGACAAACTGGCTTCAGATATCCAACAGAGTGAATATGAGATTGTGCAGTCTTACAGTACTGTAGATGGCTGTGGTTAGTGATGTGATGCTGTTAATGGGGAGTTTTACATAGTTAGCGCAAACCCTATAGGTTATTATGTATTTAGCGTATATAAGGCTTTTTTTCCTTATGTAATTTTTCCTTAAGTAAGGGGGACGACGGCCGTCTCTTCAGCACTGCGTGGGACATATCCCCCACGTCCCCCGTGCCTCCTGCGCCCCTGGTAAGGATTGTTGCCTCTGCTGCACCTTCCCTGTCTGGTCAAAGAGATTATTTTCGGACAGCTGGACCTAGATGTATACTCTGAGAAAGATCTACCGCGGCCGCCGAGCTGCTGCAGACCTGCGAGCTGCCATCTGCCTTCCCTGGAGTCTGGATTGTGCAGACTAGCTTCTAGATGCTAACGTTTGAAACTACGTTGAAAAACTGCAATCTCTTGGAGCATCAAACTGTCGCTGTCATAAGTCCACCGAGTTGCTGATCTGCAAGATCGCCCACGACTTCAGACGGTTATGCCAGAGAGGGTTAAAGCGGAGCATCAATGATCTTTGGTTATGCTTCCAGTGATCTAGACTGCAGTCTAACTGTTACAGCGCGTAGCGCTCTAGAATCTTTGGTTACAAGTAGGGCCTACTAACCAAAGATTCTAGAACAGAATCTTTGCTACTGACGTCACTTACTGAAGGCCTGTTAACGTTAAATCCTCCGGGTTGGTCTGAAGACACAGCTGTAGCTAAAGTATCGAACACAAAGTCAGCAGCGCCATCTCTTGGAAAGCTAGGTGAATGGCAACCGTGGGTAAACATGATACTATGATTGCTCTACCGCTGTTGCGTGTTGTGGGTTTTCTGGATAGTCCTATGACACGGGTGGGAGAGGGAGACACCTGCGTGCAGACACGCACACACAACATACAGGAACATCACAATGCAACTAAGCTCGGCGCTACAATTATGATCAAAGGCCTATGCAATTATTGACAGAATTTAACAGACCTTTGTTCCTCCTGGTTCGCTCGTTCGGCCCTCTGATATGATTGCCATCTGGCGGTAGTGGTTTGTGGGCCTATTGGGGTCAAGTAGGAAGCCCAGCAAGTTCCAAAAGTAGAAAAAAACTTTTGCAAGATCCCGCAAAAGTACATCGTTTTTTTTTTCTTCTTCGTGTTTTTTTCTCCCATGACTTTTTTTTTTTTAACCCATGTTTTTTTTCCCCATGTCACCCGGGGGGCTCCGTACTCAACAAGTGAAACTCAGGGATTGAGCCATTTTGGGGGATGAGAGTCCTGCAAATGATGCTGTAAAAAATTTAAAACAGACATATGTTTCGGTTTGTTTGGATGACTGCAACTCGCTTAATCAGTGAGGTCATATGCTTGAGTAATTATTGTATTCTCTGTACAGAGCCCTGTTTGGGTAGCTATGCAAGGCTTTCTTTTTATGTGGCTTTTGGGAGTTGGAGAGCTATTCGCCTGTTTGATCACATGGAATGAGGTTGAGATCGCCTGGAGGGAAACTTGAATGTGTATCCACCCTACGCCACTTCATGAATAAAGGTCCAGATCTTGGGTTTGAAATTCTTATTTGCCACACTCCCACACAGCGCCTTTAAGAACACTCAACACAAAACAGTCTTCACCACAGCATTCCTCTGCACATCCTAAATAATGGAGGGCGCAATCTGTTCACTTTGCCTCGAGGCACACATGTGGCTTAAAGACATCTTTTTAAAATGGATGATATCTCAAAGAATGGCAGACACCGGGCCAAGCAAAGAGGGCTGATCTCAGACCATGCGTGATCTGTTACACACAACATGTTTGTGTCCCAGAGGACCAGGGCTGGGCAACGTGTGACTAGCTTCCTGATTGGTGTGGGTGAACCTAGTTTAAAGGTTAGAGCCTTCCTTAGCCTGGAAGACTTTGAAATATGTTTTTTCTCCTCACTGCACTAAGGAGTTACATCCAAAAGCAATGCTGCATCCACCCACACACTGTAAAATGCATCTCCATGATAATTGGCAGAACGCAAGTTTTTTTCTTTTCACTTTTTTGTTGCTTAGAGCCTATGCTCTGTTGAGAGATTTAGTTACTTCATAATGTCTCATGGGTTACAGCTTGCACTCACTGATATCATTGTATGCATTTGGATGGGTAAATAATGTACATACTCTTACTTTCTTCTATTCATATGAATGTCTGAAAGGAGAACTGAGTAACCATGTTTTTGCACTAATCCTGTATTATGGAAAGGATCTAGGTACAGTGTTCGGTTGTTTTTTTAAGCCTGTTTATTACATGATAGTTATTATCAGTCTTTGTCATGAGCCCTTTCACACAGCAATAGATGGGTGAAATTAATTTTTGGGTGTGATGTTGCCCATGTTCACCTGCTTTGTTATTAGACTCACATTCGTATCGTATATTATTTACAGTAATTTATTATTATATATAATTTTGTTTACTATTATATATCTTTGATATTATTTATAATGGTATTAGTCGCACTGGTGCATTTGTGTTTATGTGTGACCTCTCACCTAATTTGTGCTATGTCACAATCATCCAGCTCTTCCCCTAACACTGCACCAAGGCAGAACCTGTCCTCCAGTGCTACCGAGAAAATTACCACAGAATTAAACGACACAATCTGTCTCCATGGCATCCATTATGCAAGAGCACCCCCAGAAAATGGAAGCAGTGAGCAATGGCAGGGGAGGCTGTCACCAAACCCCATTCATCTGAGTTCCTGGCCAGTAACTTCAAGTTTATCTAATCGATGCCTTATTGCTTCATAATCTGAGCTAGATTAGAGCCCTGATTGGTGGGTTATTTCCCAATACAACATTTAAAATTCCCTTCGGCAGAAAAGAGAGTTAAATAGTCAGACACAGGGAAGTCTGGAAAGGACTTCCTCTCCACAGTGTAACATGTCTGATGTTAAACAAGCATTCCAAAATTAGTTATGTCTGCTAACTTCAGGGTTTAGTAAACCCATGTGCTGAGAGTTGCTTATTACAGAAGAAAATGTCCCACAATGAATGACTGTATAAACTGTACCAAATATACATGGACTGAGTGTTGTTTTTCTATTTTGTATAAATCATGAGAGAACCATATAACTTCTGTTATATATATATATATATATATATATACTGTGCCGTCAGTGGAAGCAAAGGTTAGTTGAGGTTTGGCCCTGCACTCAGCAGGTCTGTGGGCTTTCTGGCTGGGGAGAGGAGGATCACATGCTAATGAGTGCTGATAGGGCTGGTGACTAATGCTGTTTACTTGGCTGTGTTGTCAAAGCTGCCCTGCTTGGTCAAACAGGGAGCAGATTCTAGGATGAGATAAGGGATAGAATGAGGGCAGGGTGATGTAACTCAATTTAGAGTTGCCATCACCTTCGCTGCCCTGGCAAAGGTAATAAACAAGTGTCTGTTCACATTATGTCCGAATGTGAGCTCAACCATTTCGTTCCAACTCTGAAATTCAGTCAGAAAAGGCAGAAAGCTTTCAAGAAGTCTGAATTGCATTGCAGTGTCTGACACAGTAAAAGAGACATATCAGAGTCACTGAGTCCTGCCCCATCCTGAGGTAATTCAGCCACAGAGTCTCATTCTGAATCACCTGGAAAAGCCATTTCTAGGCGGCAGAGTTACACAAGTGACTCAGATCAGATGCAATGAAGGTGGGAGGAGGAAAAGGAGAGGGAGAGAGATGGAATGAAAATCAAAGCAGGTATTGAATCTGAAGAGATATATAATGAGAGAGGATTACTCCATGGGGCTCAGCGGGGGGAGTGGGTGCGGGGTGGTGGGTGGGGGACCCTCGAGCTTTGGCTTTGTCAGATGTGTGTCCTCTTAAGCTGCGCTTGAGTTACAAAGCCCCCCACTCTCCGGGGAGCCTGTGCTGTATTTGCATCCCCAAGAAACTCGCTGATACTGCACGGCAGTTTGTCATGGGGAGATGAAAAGCGGGAGGAAAAAGGCAGCAGGTGCGAGGGAGCGCAACACAAATATGTGGGTTCAGTGCGCGAGCGCGAGCGGGAGCGAGCTCCCTCTGATGCGCCTCCGCCGCTCGGCTCCCTCTGGGCAACACAGTGCTGAGTGGGGCTCCTCGCCGAGAGAGAGAGTGAGAGAGAGAGAGGGAGAGAGAGAGAGAGGGAGAGAGAGACCCTCTCTGAGAGAGAGAGAGAGAGAGAGAGAGAGGGTCTCTCTCCCTCTCTCTCTCTCACACACACACATACAAAGACACTGCTGTGTCAATACCCTAAAAGCATGTTTGGCGTGTACGGTAAAACCATTAGAAGCTCCACAGTATGACCCTGAAGAACATGGCGTCAGTTTATCAGCATCACACTCAGGTTTGTGATGGCTCCCAATTTAGCTACCAACCAAATACACACACAGCGACAAACATGTTGTCCTTACGGGATCTGTGGGTGGCATGATTCACCCAGTGATGGCCATAGTATTTGGCTTAGGACACTTGTGACACAGGAAAACAGAAAGTCAAAAAAATATAACATGGCTAATTGTCTCTTGACAGTGTGTGAGTGTAACAGGAGGTTGGGCAGTGACGCATCGATGATAGAAAAATAAAAATAAATAAATAAATAATAAACAAAGATCACGCTGAAACCACATCCATCTTTGATATTGTATATTTAATGTACCGATTACTTAATATATAAGTCTAAATTGAACATTCATTTACATTATTTCTTGAACTAATCTATTTTGGAAACATTTCACCTTATATTGGTTCTCTGACATTATTTCACATAATATTTTCTATCTTCTGATCATGTTTTACCATCACATTGGCTATTAAAGCAACACCAAAGAACTTTCCCTCTATCGCACGCACGCTATTTGTTTATTCAGCACCGGCTTTGCAAATAACGATGTCCAAAGACAAGGTAGAATATTTTGCATGACTTATAAAAGTACGATGTATTGCGACATCAGATGCAAGTAAAATTTGTAGTTTCTTATGTCTCATTCCATCAGGCTACAGATCCGCTACCCGATCTGGCAAACTTACATAGTGCGGTTATAGCCAATAGAGGGCCGCAAAGCGAATGCAGAAATGCTGTTCATCCTGTTACGAGTTGATGAACCACTGAAACGATTTTGGAAACATTATTTTAAGGTATAAAAAACTCTTTGGTGTTGCTTTAATGTTTAGTACGTTGTTTGTTATCAGTACATACTATTGACAGTTGCCTGGGCCATTTATATACTTCAAACAATACAAACAGCACTGTCAGAACTAACATTTATGATATTGATCTGCTATAACATTAAGGGGACTAATACATTTTGACATCCAACAAATCAAGGATGTGTCACTGATATTACTGCATGTATGAGGGACAGTTGCTCTGCTTTCCATGGATTTCTATATTTATCTAATTCCAGCGGCTCCAGAACCCAATTTGAGGCTCTAGTCGGACTCACTAAGAAAACACCCTTGCCTATGAACCAGAAATTTCACCACCGACATTGCCCCACTGATGTGACAGCTTTCACTGTTTTTTTCCCCATTTATTCACTGTTATCATCTGAACACTGATAATTCACATCAGGTCAAAGTCACTGTGACCTTGATGTGCATTTCAAAGCTGGAGGGTTTAAAATGCGTACCATGCTCCCAACAAATTGTGCTTTAGGATGGCTTACTATAAAGGACATTCAGACAGATTCCTACATCCTTCTGTCAAACAGCCACTAAAAGGGTTTTGTTGTCAGCTGCTTGTCAGACAGATTGGAACCATGAACTGAATGTATGCTCTCATTCCCTTTTTATGAGCTCATGATATTGTACCTACACGGCCTGGTTAACAGCGGGAATGTCATTTATCATTAATTTGGTATCTGTAAAATTCAGCTCATTTGTATACTCTGCAGAGATGTGACAGCTATACCTATGTGGCACTGTTAGAGGAGGAGGAGAGCGAGATTTAGAATAAATAAGTGTGTGTGAGAGAGAGAGAGAGAGAGAGCAGTAAAATGTAGGAGTGTAGGAGTAGGCCTACAAAGGCAACCCATACCTTATGTGAAATGAATGGAACATTAACTTTCCAACATTAAAAATACACTGGAATCAGGTCACAAAACAGTGACTATTCGGTGCTTGGAACCATGGAATAAAGAACATTCCCATTTTAAACTCGGATCCAGCCCTCTTTTCTCATGGTACTGTATACCCCCTCTTATCCTCCCCTTCCATTCACTTTGTACTCCTCTGTCTTTTCTTCTGGTCAATTCTGTCAGCCTCTCTGATTGAAGGTGAAAGATGTGGGCAATCTTTAAACAGATCAAATCAGCTGCTCCCATTGAAACGCAGTCAGAGCCATTTCACAGCTGAAATGCTGGGTCATTAGCTGCTCTGCGTGCCGCCACCCTAGATTGCCAGGAGAGGTGGAAATTCACGCCACTCCGTCAAGCCAAATCACCCGGGAGTTGTGACGTTCTGGCTAAATCCCTATTCGCTCCATGCCTCTCTGTAACAAGCTCTCTGTAATGATGACTGCAGGAATCAATTGCCAAAATCCCATTCTAGAACCTTGATCTCTTAAACCTCCCATATTGAAAATGCAAATATTGGCCAGTGAGAGGTAGGAAAAGCATCTCATTGTGAATGCCCCACTTCACCCAGAAACCAGGGATGTCTGACCTGATCAAGGTGTGCAATTGCTAAGCTGGCTGCAAAATATTCAGATCGATTTCACATTGCTAACATTGATCAGGGAATCAATAATGTCGTTGTGGATTTCTTCCTTTTAAGTCTGTGTTCACCATGAGAGATAATCTCTTCACTGTTCGACATACAAAAAGGTTTGTGCTGCCAGAATGTTTTTGGTCCATAAAAAAATTCCAACCACAAAACCAAGAAAGGGAACAAAAGGGGTACACACACAAACATTCACATTTGAAATGCTTAGACGCAGTATTTCGATGGATTCTTTTAAAATTCCAACCACTGGTTACTGAGTGACAGATACATTGTGAAGGAACAAGTATTCATCAGTGGTGGTCTGTCATTGTGCAATACTGAACATGGGCCTTAATGAAAGAAATGTAATAGCAATCATACTTTCCCTTAAAAGCTAATCATTTCATAAAACCTGCCTGAAATAACTTGCAAAATCACAAATGCACTTTTATGCAAAATCACACATTTGTGTTGTATGGTCTTCAACTGACCCTGCAGCACTTTGATTTGATTGTGCCCCCTTATACTTGCCAGTCGAACATAAATCACTATCTCCTTTTTTTTTCTTTTCTCTTTCCAAGAGGGCAACAAAACAGTTCCAGAGCAAACCAGCACACACACTCTTGTCATCCATTAAGCCTGCAGGAAAAGTGCTGAGGTGCAGCAGGTGACTGTTAAAGGCTTTATGACGGGCTGCTGTTTTTTAAAAGAGCTCTTTAAAGAGAAATGCACTGTGTGCTGATTTCCCCCATGATTAATAAAGCATCATTCTCCAGACAAGGATGCTGGGGGTGGAAGAGTTGAGTGGTGTGGCCTGCTGTGGCGAATCCCGAGTGTCAGACTGCCGTCTTCAAATCTTATCTGAGGGAGAACAGAAAGATTCTCGAGATTTCAAGCTTCCAATTCATTTGGCCCTTTGTGAAGTCCCCACTGTCTGCACATAAATACTGATAACAATTTCAGAAAGCTGGGATCACAGAGCTAAAACATGAACAAAGCACTGTAGAAGCAACACCAACAGACCTAAACCCAAACATCCATCCCTGTCGATTTTCAGTTAACAGTAACATTACCTGATCCTCTTGTAGTAGAGCTACAGGCATTTTCTGACCCTGGCATAATGGCCATCAGGCTTTCAGGAACCATCATAAATCCTACCTGTATGTCATAAGTGTCGACAGCCATGTTTATAGTAAGCTTTGGGAATGTATGTTAAAAAGTGTTGAAAGCCATAACCCTGGCGGCAGAGTCATATGAAGCACTGTCCTACTCGGCAGACAAGGCACAGCTTTGACTAATACTCCATATGCAATTACACCATACCTTTATGCTTCCCCAGGGCTGCAAGCAAGCCTGTGATGCATAATGCAGCAGTAGAGTTGTAATGCACAATCACTTTGTAGTGGGGAATTAAAATGGGTGGGCTCCACCTTGAATGATCAAGCGTGACCCACAGAGGTGGTTATGAGGCAATGTTTACACAAAAAGTGCAGAGTGGATTTTAAGTAGGTCATCAAAGTCACTGAACTACATCTGTTGGACAGTGACACTTTGAAATGCTTTGTTGCCTAATTCAGGAGGAGAGGAACACACTGTCAGATGTGTTGCTATTAAAAACATTTAGCAGCATTTTCAGTTGTGACTTCTGATGATTTCTGTGGCTTGGCATGTAATGACGACAAGCAGTGAAACACATAGCAGTAAACAATGCCAGCACTGGTCATTATTGGACATGGTCTTTTTGCAAGAGTAGCATGGGCATTTTAGCTACAATCTATCAATCTAGTCTTCTCACATCTCCCAAGCTCACATACAAGTTTAAATCTCTTGAAGTTCTAGTCTTTAATTTTTTACCGCCAGACTGGAAAACTAATCAGCCTGTAACTGTGGTCACATTGTACAGACCCCCTGGCCCCTACACTGAATTCTTAGAGGAATTTTCTGATTTCCTTTCCACTTTAACTATCCAAACAGAAAAAATACTTATATTGGGTGATTTTAATATTCAATGTGACAATGTGAACGATTGTCTAACAATTGCATTTCAATCCCTAATTGACCATGTCGGGTCTGCCAAAACGTTAATTCACCCACGCACCGAGATAACCATACTATTGATCTATTCTTGTCATACGGCATAAACATAGAGCAGTTAACAATCTTGCCACAACACCGGACCTTAACTGACCACCATCTAATTACTTTTACAATGACATTACAACATGCAGTACCTAATTTAGCTGAATACTACAGCCGCGGCTTATCTGAAAAAACGAATGCAGACTTTCTAGAAAAAATTTCGCTTACGCTTGCCCCATCCCGGACTCATGTGGTAGGCCTATCAGAAGGCCCTTTCCTTAGTCCAGCCGAGGTCGACTTGTTAACTGATAATGTGATGAACTCATTACGCTCAACCCTTGATTCAGTAGCACCACTCAATAAGAGAATAAGAAAACAAGTAAGGCGTGCTCCATGGTATACCACACAGACAAAAACACTCAAACAAACAGCACGTAAGCTTGAAAAAAAATGGCGTACCACTAAATTAGAAGTTTTTCGCCAAGCATGGAAAGATAGGCTTATCACCTACAAAAAAGCACTCAACGAAGCTAAGTCAACCTACTATTCCTCACTGATCGAAGAAAACAAAAACACTACAAATTTTCTCTTTACCACAATCTCCCGCCCGACGAAGAGCCACACCGAAGTAACCGAATCTATCCCTATTTGCCTAAACAGTAATGACTTCATGAACTTTTTCAATGACAAAATTGAAACAATTAGAGATAAGATTAATAACCAATCAGTCTCACCAAATATTCATACTCCACTGCTGAACGGTAGCGAAAACATAATTGAATCACAGATGAGACGAACAACGTTGAATTTATTTACACCTATCGACATATTAGACCTCACTTCCACAATCTCTTCATCAAAATTTACAACTAGTCTACTAGATCCTATTCCTACCCATCTTCTGAAGACTGCTCTACCTTTCTTGGATAATGCTTTGCTCCAGATTATAAATAACTCACTGCTATCAAGGCATGTACCACAGTCGTTCAAGTTATCTGTTATTAAGCCATCCCTCAAAAAACCTACCCTTGACCCTAACAACCTGGCCAACTATAGGCCTATATCTAATCTCCCTTTTTTGTCAAAAATACTAGAAAAAATAGTGTCGAAACAAATTGGTACCTTCTTGCATATGAATAAAATCCAAGAATTATATCAGTCTGGTTTCAGAGCTCACCACAGTACTGAATCAGCCTTAGTTTAAGTTTTTAATGACCTCCTCATCACTGCCGATAATGGACATATATCAATATTGGTCCTCCTGGACCTCAGTACTGCTTTTGACACCATAGACCACAACATACTACTCCACAGGCTTGAACATTCGATAGGCATTAAAGACTCAGCACTCGCTATGTGACTATGGTAAAATATGGGGTGCCTCAAGGCTCAGTACTAGGGCCCTGTTATTTTCTCTCTATATGCTTCCTCTAGGCTCAGAAATTAGGAAACATGGCATTAAATTTCATTCTTATGCAGACGATACACAACTATACCTTTCTATAAAACCTGACGAATTAACTCTGTTAGCCAAACTTGACACATGTATAAGAGATATAAAGACATGGATGACAAATAATTTCCTGCTTTTGAACTCCAATAAAACAGAAGTCATAGTTTTAGGTCCTAAAAAGATGAGGGATATCCTATTCTCATCACAGGCTACATTTACTGATCTTCGACTATCCTCATCCACAAGTGTTAAAAATCTAGGAGTTACAATTGACCAAGACCTATCACTAAGAAATCAAATAAAACAGATTACCAAAACTTCATTTTATCATTTAAGGAACATTTCAAAGATAAGGAAGTCTTTATCCTTACCAGACGCTGAGGAATTAATCCATGGTTTTGTCACCTCAAGGATTGATTATTGCAATGCTCTATACGCTGGCTGCAATAACACCTGTCTAAAGAGCTTACAGCTTATACAAAATGCAGCTGCTCGCACACTCACTAGAACTAAAAAATATGAACATATTTCCCCTGTCCTGGCATCTCTACACTGGCTGCCTGTTAAAAGTCGCATTGACTTCAGAATATTACTTCTAACATACAAAGCCATTAATGGCCAGGCACCAGAATATATTAAAGATCTCCTAGTCCCATATAACCCACCCAGACCACTACGATCACAGAATACTGGCCTTCTTGTAATTCCAAGAATCTCAAAAACTACAGTAGGAGGCAGAGCTTTCAGCTATCGCGCACCCCTCCTCTGGAATAATCTCCCTTCCTCAATTCGACTAGCAGACACCCTCCCTATTTTTAAGTCTAGACTTAAAACATACCTCTTTACTGCCTCCCATAGTTAGGTATGGTGCGGTGTGGAACTTCACCCACCTCAGGGATTTTTGGAATGGACCACCCTGCTGAGTCCTCGTGTGACTGGCACCCCAGTCACGCGTGCGATGGTGGTCACTGACCATACCTGCGCTGGTGTCGACTACCCCTCACCATGCCTTAGTTATGCTGCTATAGCATAGTGCTGTCATGGACTTTTCATGTGTCACGCCGTACACCCCCCCTCTCCTCTCCCCTTCTCTCTCTCTCTCTCAACTCTCCCTCTCTTGCCTATTCTCACTATGGTATACTGTAACAATATATAGTACCACTGATTACTTATTGACATTAATCATTTTGATTTTCAGTAAAACTAACCCACTCTACATCTCTCTTTCTTCCCCCTTACTGTACCTCACTTGTGAGGTATATCATCACCAGTCATCAACCATCCGTGTGTTGGCCCTCCTCTCACCCATCTCACCTGAAGTCCCATCCTCGACTGCCCTATTACTGTCCCCCTATCTGGATTCCTGGCCCATACAGCCTAGCGACCCATCACCTGCCTAGTTCGCTGCCCGGATTCCTGGCCCGTCTGCCGACCCACCACATGCCCCTTGACAACTCCCCTGGACAATTCCAACGCTGGACTATTTGAACTTTCTGTCACTAAATCAGGATTAATGAATTATCATACCGGATACGTAATCATCCCACCTCTTGTAACTTTCAGCTCAAATGCTTTTAACACCATGTCTTATTCTCTACACCTGACTAACATATGCATTTGTCATGTATACAGACCTTACTGTCCTGTACTGACTGACCCTAGGCAGATGGGCCAGACCCTTGAGTCGTGGATCTGCTCAAGGTTTCTTCCTATATGTATCTCCAATTCTAGGGAGTTTTTCCTCGCCCCTGTTACCCATGGGCCTCTCTCTTTCTTTTCTTTTCTTCCCTTTTTTCTCTGATTGTCTACATTCTTTAAAGCACCATGATACATGTGTAATGTTTTGGCGCTCTAAGCACAATAAATTAATAAAAAAATTAAAAAGAGCAAAGGAGGAAAAGAAAACAAGGCCTTTGGGGTATGAGTCTGATTTCTCAAGAGCATCCTTGAGGAGCCAAATGATAATCTAACCTTGTCACCACTAATTACCTGTGAAGTTGGGTCTGTTGGGTCTAAAGGAGTCCATGGAAATAAGATTTGAGGAGATACAGTATAATGGAAGAATCAAGTGGAGATGTGAGGGGGCATACAAAGTCACTCATAAAGGAGACAAGACGGACACTGTATCTATTTAACAGGCCCAGCTATGTGACTCACTTCAGTGGTATGGTATTTCATACCTTACACAAATAGCCTTAGACCAAGGGGTCAATTTATCTCTCATTGAACATTTAGATATATAAGCACACACTCTCGTTTAGGGTGGTATTTACGCAGTTTTTTTTTTCAGATATGTTTTTGTTGTTGATAGCTTGTTGATACACTCTTAAAACGAATGTGTTGTCCCTATCTGAACACAGATACCGGTATGTGTTAGAAAACACCGCAAATTGCCCCAATTTGATGAGCCAAATTAGACACGTGTTAATCAATCAACAGATCACTAATTTATTTGAAGCCCATTGTTTATGTTTGGGCGTAATACAACCCCAACACAGAAAAAGTTGAGACATAGTGTAATGCAAATGAAAACAGAATATGATCATCTACAAATCTCAACCCATGTTTAGTTGCAAAAATGACATAGACAAAATATCAAATATCAAAAAGGCATTTTAGCATCTGGACTCTTAATCTATGGAGAAACACTGTTTAAATAAGAGCAGAATTCAAGGTCTTCCATGAAAAATACATTGTTTGAATAGCAGTATATTATTGTGCCTTGCCAGATGTACAATATGCCCATGCTGTAGGCACTAATGCACCTCCACACCATCATAGATGCTGGGTTTTGAACTGAACACGAAGTTGGATACATTGGATTGTCCAGCTCTTTAGCCCAGAGGAGTCCATGATTTCTAAAACGAATTGCACATTTTGATTGGTCTAACCACAGGACCCTTTTCCCACTTTACCACAGTCCATTTTAAATTAGCTCAGGCCAAGATAAGACGGTGGCATCTTTGCATAATGTCTGAATACAATTTCTTCTTTTGTATGGTAAAGTTTACACTTTTGTGAATTGGGTATCAATTCAAGCCACGGAGCTTGTAGTTACAAAAAAATAAATAAAACAACCATGTCAGACCTTCATTTTGATAGACGTTATTTATTTGCCAGTCGTTGCCACGGACACAGACAATGTTTATGTGACAGGTCATGTTAAACATCATTAGCGGTAAATATGGCAAAACGACTATGAATATTTGAAGTATGGATTCAGTTACGCTGAGGACAAAAAGGGACAGAAACCCCAGTGTGTGATGTGACGTAAATTGTTGGCACATGAAAGCATGAAACCATCAAAACTAAAACACCACATGGAAACAAAGCACCCTACTGTCAAAGATAATTAGGCGCGAATATGCACTGATTTTAGCTCATTTTCCTTCATTCCTTGACATGGCTAATGTACCGGAACCCCTGATGGCTATGCAGGCACGCCTGTTTTGAACAATATGCTACGGGATATGCCCTAGACAGGTTGACACACAAAAAAACAGGGACTGACGTGCGGGCCGTTTAAAATCATCGTGCGGGCGTATGGAGATGTGATCTTTAAAAAACGTTTTTTTCTAATATCAGTGTTTCATATGAATCAATGTTATTTCACCAACTCATTTTAAAAACTAATGTAAAAATGTTTAAAACGGTAACTGTCTAAAACTGATTATTCATCAATCCCTGTATCTTTCATCATGTTCTCATCCATGTTCCAGATACTTTGTGTAGGAAACTTGTACCTATTGAGTACTTTGGAGAGATTGTCAAAGAAGTACTGTACTACACTACCCAAAATCCTAACGTGTAAAAGCAGAGCCTTTGATTGGTAGAGATCGCCGTTGCCATGGAAATGTTTATGCCACTGTTCCCATGCTTGTTGTCTCTTTACCAAGGGGGCAGGCGAACGTTCGGAGAGCGTAGACACTATGGCTGATCTGAGGCTAAATAGTAGACCAGTTCACCTAGCCATCCTATTGAAGCCCATTCAATTTTGGCGCCACTTTGACATTAAATAACGTTACAGCTGAAGCGTTTTAAGCCTTTATATGCACTTTTTCTATTTTCGGAGTAATACAACATTGTGTAATTGGCGTCATAACCTCGTAACTGACTTAACAGCTGAGTAATAAACTTTTTTCCGAAATCAATGCTAAAGTGACGTAATGAGCATACAACCAGAGCGGGTGAAAGCGTTGCACAGGAGCAAAATAACCGTATTCTCTGGATAAGAACGAAAGCATCGGAGCACATTTCTGCGAAGTTTTGATGGATTGACAGTAGCCTAGGCTATGAATGTGGCGAGTGCTGTTTATATGAAATCACATTTATCTACGAACAACTAGGACATTTAGAACAGTAATGTAGACATGGTGGTAACGAAGTAAGTGGCTACATACCCAATCTCTCGGTGCAGCTATCACAAGAGTTACACGAGTCAGACTACGTGCCTACGTTACATTTACGTCCCCTGAGCCTGCGCAGAAAGCCTCGACGACCAACAGGAAACGGTTGAAATTTGCTTCACCCGCCTTGATTGACGTCTACGTGATGACTCTCTCCATATCTTTTACTGTCTATGCTCTTTACTCATTGGAATCAAGATGGATACCGAGGCTGTCAGAACCTATGTATGGCCGTCCGATAAAAACTGTTTTTCTCATCTTGAAAGTTGAATTAAAATAGATGCATGTTAAAGGATAATTCCGGTATTTAGCACTTTGAGTCCCTTTTCTGGCACCGAAATTTTGACGATGGGTCCTGTCTCGACTTTCTGGCTCGTTTTGAATAGCCTTTGACGGTTTCAAAGTGGCTGGCTATGGGCATGCACAAACATGTCCTTAAAAGAACCCTTAACCCTTAACATTAACAAACTTTTGCAACTTACCAAGTGGTTAGTGGTGTTCGTTGAAAAACAAATATATCGGCGCAATTTATGATTTAAATCCGCGTATTTACTATTGTGTAATCTGGGTACCCAGAAGCTCGCTGAACAAACTTCTGGGCCAAAACCTTCACAACCGGAACACAGCTGTATACTTTCAGAGACAGCCACTGATCTCACTTCTGTTGTGTTCATGGGGAAAAAATTACAATTGCTACTATGGTTATAATTACCAGGAAAGCATTTGGCCTCATTCTGTTCTGCCACAGGAACTCTGCCAGGTATGATTGAAATAGCATCCATGTATTCTCTATATTCTGTGTGGAGGACTGTGGGGTCATCAGGGTCTACAAAATTCCACTGATGGACGATTACGTTGATGGCATTATGTAAATGCCATCACTGATTTCGGAGGATCCACACTTCAATGGTGAGTGTCGGTGTCTGTGGCGTTCAGTCCGGTACCTCCACCATGCAGCATCTCCCACTGCAAGAGTTGGTGGCCCATTTTACATGTTCTAATGCAGCCATGGTAGGTAGGATATTCTCCAATGTTCTACATGTATGAGCGAAGACCTGCTTTCTGGCCTCATTCACTTTCATCGTGCCACTTCTGCATTTGTATTAGTTCTTTGAATGTCTCTGTCACCAGGAAAAGCTTTCCGTGTATCTTTAATTTTGATAGCAGCATTTCTAACATCTAGCTGTTTTGTGGCTGCCTCATGAAATATTGTATGGACCATTGGCACATCTGCTTCCTTCACCGTTTCTAATGACTTCTGCCATGGCTGAAGCTTTGTTTGGTTTGATCGGCAGGACGTGCCACTTTGCCCCATTGCTCCTGAATGTGGCTTCTATGCCTGTCCAGCTCTGCGGGTAATTGATCTCCTTAAACTCAGATTCTTGGATTGCTCTAAGAGTCTTTCTGACCGGCACATACTGACAGAATCGTTCTTTACCAGCATCTAAACCAAGACAGACCTGTACAGGTGCAATGAGACTGAAATTCTTCTTGAAGTACGTCTTACGAGTTGCGTCAGATCTACAGTAAAATGGCCCTCATTATACATTCTGAGTAAATTTTCCCTCGACAATCCGTCTATGATCTTATCAATGGCTTCAGCAGCAATCCCAGTTTGGACATTTCTTTGCAGAGCCGGACAAACATTGTGTGACATTGCATTGTTGCAGATTTCCTGAAACTCCTCTATTAAAGTGGACATTGTAGAGGCAGGTAGGATCATTTTTGCTTGCATTCACAAGTAAAAGAGGGCCAAATTGGTTAGAAAAACTTGTTTGTTTCTCTCTTCTCACATTCTGCAGCTTTAGCCAAGTTCTCATTTCCAAAATCAACTGATTCATTGTGCTCACTTGCTTCACCCACCAATTCAGTTACACCAGAGACACAGTCACTCTTATGCTTTCTGCTTACATGCGAAGTAAATGAAGATTTTAATCTGAACTCTAAATCACATCCACTGAAAGGATATGCAAGTTCAAATGTGCACACAAGCTACTGAAATCTGCACATAAAACAGGGCATCTTTCCACATGACAAGTAAAATCAACATGTGTGTGCCTAACTGGTTTGGGTGCTGAATGTATTTTATACATGTGAGTCTGTAATGCACAGGTTGTCTTCAATTGAGAGGGACATTGAGCAACACCACAGGGGAAACGAAAGTTGGCGTGGTTCCGGTGCTTTTTTGTATGTTCCACATAGTTAGTGATTGTGTCTAAAGATGACTCGCAATACATACAGTCGGCATCTAGTCATAATCGTCGTTACCGCCCCCAGTTGCCGTGGCTGAAACGCCCCCAAGGGGGAAAATATTAGTTTCAATTGCATGTAATCTAATGGAGGTGCACCGGCTTGAGTACAGAAAACACCTATAAAAATATTAAATCTTTTAGCAAACATCAATAAACGGTACAAACACGTTTGAACTGAGAGTTATCTGTGTGCCAACGAGGTTAAGGGTAACATTAAGTTACCTCATATGGCTAATTCCAGTTAAACGTCCAGAACTGTCTCGAGTGTACTCATTGTAGAACTGCTTTCAATGGCCGGACTGTGTAGCTCGGTTTAGCAAGCTAAGCCTTTTGCCGTAGCACCACACACTCATAAATTGCATCTTAATTTATTCTCACATGAGTGCACATGAATGCACATTCCCTACAATGTCTGTGGGAATAGTTTTAACAAGTAATGTGTACCAGTTGGTTATGTTACACTGACGATATAAAGTTAGCCAGTTAGCAACCTAATGATGCTACCATCATATCTTACCTCATAGCTTCCAGAGAAATTTGTCGTCAACATTGGGCGATCGAGGGTGAATTAGGTTGTTAGCATACACTGGGCAGTTAAGTAAACAATTCCTTTAAATTATTGTGTTCAGAAACAAGCAGAACTCCACCTGAATGTAAAATGAATGTATAAAGTATAAATGCTAGTGAGTTCGCCCATTGACTTCCATTGCATGATGTTAGCATGCTGTCCCCCTCATGGGGGGCGGTAACCTTTCCGAACATCTTAACCGACTGTATGTATGTCTGCACTTAAATGCCATGTCATGCAAACTTACAATACCTGATTTTGCGATGTTCCGGTAGCTTTTACCGTCTGTACGTTACCTCTCCTCCTTCTCGCTAATGAAGCTGGCAAGGGAAAATTATGACTATTAGCATAAGCAATTAGCAAAAGACTACACAAGCATTCATAATTTTGGCATCAAAATGTACATGGAAAATTACTCAAACTAAACTAAATTCCGTCGGGCAACTTGTAAATTTAGAGACTGAATGTGAATTGTTTGCTAGCTAGAAGCTACATCCACGTCTAAGATCAAGCAACTTGCTAACTAGCAAGTAGCTAGCGAGATGTAGCTACCACCCTAGCAGACCAGGGGCCTCATGTACAAAGACTTCATACTAAAACATTGTGTACGTGCAAACCTGAAAAGTAGCATACATACACGCAAAAAAATCCTGATGTATGAAACTGTCTGTGCGTACGCAGCATTCCACGTAGCTTTTCTTTGTACATCCCAATTAACTTGAAATTAAGCGTACATGCACGAGCATTACACTCCACCCTCTCTCCTCCCTCAATCACACTCATTTTAATATGCTAACTCGAAGGCCACTCGAGAGCGCAGACCTCTGCGAAGACAAAAGCCTATCCCGCAATATTAATAACAATGATAAATCATTTGTGGATCCATTCATACTCGAACGAACCTGCTCCAAAGTTTAATAATGGAAATCATCAAATTAATTTAAAAAAAAGTGCGACTGCGAGGTAGAAGTGTTTATCCGACGAAATGGCAAGAATCTTACATCTTTATCATCTGTAATTAATCACAAACAAAAAACAGTAGTGGCAGAGCGTAGCAGTGGCTAGCTATAGGGTCAGAGACCGTGGCAGAATTATTGGTCAGTCTGCAAGTAGGTGACAGGGTTCGCATAACTGGGTTTGATGTATTTGAACCATTACAACACAACTGCATTCATTAAAAAAACATTAAATCAATCGTGTCCAAGTGAATAAGCAAAGTTGATCTAGGCCACAGTGCCACAACATTACGATTTCTGGATCATATCCCTATATTTGCACACAAGTGTGACAACAATAATGCAAATGCTTACTCGAGGAAAGTCAAAGTATCCTATGCAGCAGGCCCGGGGTGGGTAATCAGGAGATTAGGGCCGCTTCTGGTCGAGGGAAAAAAATGACATTTGTCACGTTAGTCTATCTTTTCTTTAAGGATGCTATACACGTTCCGCATTCTGTGCATGACACCATGCCTCTGCATGGGTAACCAACGGGAGTTCTCCCCTCCCAAAAAGAGTTGGTTGGGTCCAAAGCCCGTCTTTTCCAAAATGTTTTCTCAGATACGGATAGCCGAGCCGGGCCATAAGCGTCACAAGGATGAATGGTAGAAAGAGGTTAGGAGATACTGAAACGGCCAGGTAAAATGCTGCTAAATGTGCCAAGCTTCCAGATTACAGACAAAAGGGGCAACTGGTAAAGAGAGATAGCCTAGGCAATGATTATTAGCAATGTAATTATTGGGCTAATATTGGACGTTGTAGCGTTGTCAAGCTTTTCGCAAGCAACATATTACATTAGGCCTACTTAAAATATTAGCCTTTAGTATCCGATTCATAGACTTTGCAGTATGCAAATATTGATAACAAAACTGAAGCTTGATCTGTGTAGGCCTATGGGGTAAAAACTAGCCTTTGAGCAGCAGATCAACCACTCGACCACTGAAAATGATGAGCCCGAAATTAGTGATGAGGAGGCCATGACTACAGGGACAAGTAGAGAGGATAAATTAAAGTTATTTAATGTAAGAAAGAGCAATTATCCTACATGATATGCCTTGTTTGCGCAGAAGAGGGTGTAGCCTAGTAAAGGAGTAGGCTAAATCACCAAACAACAATATAGCCTACCCATGCAAAAAACATGTAGCCTAAACATTAGTTCAATATGCCTCTTTGTGGAAGAGTGGAATAGGTTACATTTCAAAGGCTTTCTTTCTTTCTGTTTTTGTTAAGTTGTGGAATATTTTTTGTTAACTTGTCAGTGGAAGTGATATATTAACCTTTACACATTTGTTGAACCATGGTACTAATACAAACTACAGAATAGTAAGAGCTGAAATGTTGCTTCATTTATCCAATTTCCACCACTATGGAAAACGTGGGCCGGTCTTGGGCCTGAAACTCCCGGGCTGAAAAGTGGCCCCACTCTGGCCCTGCTGCATTCACATCGCTGCTATGCAGTCAATCACACTAAGGGAAATAGCTTATATCCATGCTTATTAGTCAGCCTATCTATTCTATCTATATGTGTAGGCTATAGGTTTCACATTCCCTTTTAATTCGTATCCTCTAATAAGTATACAGTTGTCATTATAGATAGGTTGTAGCATAACTTAGTAGAATTTGAGCATGTTGCATGTCCATTTATATAGAAACATAGGCCTACTTTCGAAGTGTTATAATTTGTAATAACCCACGTTTCACAATATACTGTGCAAATAAAGGCCTAGACTCGCGATCAACTAATGTTGTTGCGCTGCATCACCTCTAAGTGTCGCCAACTGACGATACACATTGGAAATGTGCGTACGCCAGACATGAAGTTTGCGTGGAGGACCGCACATTCTCACGTTCAAGTCAGTCTTCGTACATCCGGACGTGAGAAGTGGCGTACGCAGCATTTTTTTGCGTACCCAAGCTTTGTGCATGAGGCCCCAGACCATTACATGATACTTCCTAATGTTCTAAATTTCTTAATTAAACGATTAAAAACCAAGAAATAGCTACTAACATGAATCTAGCACACTTGGTGCTGCAATGGACATGGTATACCATAGGTTCTAAGGGCCTATGTAAGCTGCGTTACCTGTCCGTTTTCATTTCGGCGTCATGTTACAGTAACACATCTCCGTTGCCTATTTTTCATGTGGAATTTCCATCCGGACAGGGAAAAGACGCTTTAGCTGAAGTGCCCTTGAGCATGGCTGCTAACCCCTCACTGCTCCCCAATCATCGCTGTTGTAGCAGGCAGCTCACTGCGTCGGGATTAGTGTATGCTTCACCTCACTGTGTTCAGTGTGCGCTGAGTGTGTTTCACTAATTCACGGATTGGGATAAATGCAGAGACCAAATTTCCCTCACGGGATACTTATACGTATGTCACATACCATGCTTGTGGTGTGATTAGGCCCTAACATTCGTGTCCCCCTCCTTATTTCACTTATCCACATGCACACACACAAACAAACTCGTGTGCACACACACACACACACCTTGCAACATGTTGAAAGCTGTACATAAAAGAATAGGTTACATTTGGGTGGACAAAATATCTTAAAGTTGCAGTTGGCAAGTCTGACAGATTGAGGGGACTTAGCCAAAATTTTGAATGTTTACAACTCTCATGCCCCTCCCCAACTACCACCGAGCACCCACTCATCGAGTTTGTGCTCGTCAGTGCGTACCAGACTGTGATTGACAGTCAGATCTCACACAGCCCTGCCCTGATTGGACTAGAAGAACCAGGAGCTGTGGATTTTTGCAAAACAAATAACAGGCTCTAGGTGGAGGCAGAAGTGCGGGGTTTTTTCTAAAACTGGCTGATTTATGTTGTTCTGTCAGAGAATAGAGTCAGTTTCAGTGAATATGATGAAAAAAATCTTGCCAACTGCAGCTTTAAGTAAACATTTTATTACAGTGCATGAAAATGCACTGTTCTTCCTAGGCTTCTTCTTCTTCTTCTAACGCATTTAATGCAGCTTCAACCATTTAACGTAGAAACTTCATTCAAACTATGTTACGTAGGTCTTACTTAGGACAGGTGGGCTTTGTATTTTTCATCTTTGTAACTTTTATACTTTTTAAACTATTAATTAAAAACTACTCAAAATGTCCCCATAGACTTAACATTGGGCTGATGACATCACAATAGAGCTGTTAAGCAATCCTAGCCCAGGGGCCGTATTCACAAAGCCTTTTATCTTACCACTAGGAGTACTCCTAAATCACACTAAAAGATTTTAGCTAGGAGTTTTCTCTTAAATGTTATTCACAAAGCCTTTCAGACATACTCTTAGTAAGGAAAAATGACAACTCCTAAACTAAGAGTGAGTCTTCGTTGCTATGGATGACGTCATTACTCATGCACGAGCTTGACTGAAGTGACCACCTTGATTGGCTGATGATTATAACGCGGGAATGATTCCAAACACCTCCCGTCCGATGATGAGTGACCGGTGACAGGTCGGAGAATGCGTGCGCTACACAAGTAGTGCGAAGGACGGAAGATGATTAATAACTGAATAAAAAGGCCTAGCCTAAATGAATAAAGAGTAAGGCAAAACAAATAGCGTATAGCCTAATGAAACATAGGCCTACGGATTGATGCAGTATCTTTGCAACATTATTAAATTAATCTGTCACCATATGCCTACGTTTGCAAAGAGGAGAACATTTTAATTTGATTCACAATGAAACGTTACATTTAATTTACATGTTGACAATGAGTAGTTTTGGTTGTTGTTGGTGGCGTTATTGCATCCCTTTTATGCCTACAATGCAAAATTGTTCCCTCGCGATTAGAAGCTCCTGTTGCTAACCTGACCCTAGCCAGATGAATGTCGTTCTGCTTAGCTCCGCCTAGCTTCACTCACATCCATCTGGGACCTCTTCCATTGAGAGTGATTTCTCCAACCAACTTTATGGTTTAGCCAATCAGGACGCAGGGCGGGAGTTTCATAGATGTGACATAGCGTAGAAGCGTCTGTGAGTCTGTTATTAGCGTCACGGGTTGGCTTCGATGTGAGTGGTTGAAGTAGCACGTCAATAGATGACGGACAAGTGGCTTATTCAATCATATGCAAGCATTTTTTGATTAGGCCCAGCCTTCTGAAGCAACACTTCAATGGATCGGTTCCAGATGGATGAGTGGAGCTAGGCGGAGGGAAATTCATCTGGCTATTGCCAGGTTACCTGTTGCCGCATCCGCATTTCAAAACATTGCGACGTGAAATGCCGCAAAAAGCTGTTTGTGAATAGGTCTTAGTGAGTTAGGAGTCCTCTTGACTTCTTTTAAGCTGTCCCAGACTTAGGTGCTATTTTTAGGTCTAAAATGCTTCGTGAATTACTTTTAGTGAAAAAAATTAGGAGTCCTAAAGTTAGGAGTGACACGCCCATTATTTTTAGGAGTTGCTCCTAAATTCGCCACTTAGGAGCTACTTTTAGCCTTAAAATTCTTTGTGAATACGGCCCCAGGTGGCTAGGCCACCTGCAGCAACTGCCAGTCTCAGGCTTTAATAGATAGATAGATAGATAGATTACTTTATTCATCCCCAAAGGGAAATTATGGTGTTACAGCAGCAATTAATAATATAAACTAGGGCTGTCAAAATAACTGATTAATTTCTGATTAATTAATTTGAGAAAAAATAACTGATTAAAAAAATAACGCAGATTAATCGATTCTGTATGACCTTTGACCCCGAGCCGTTGTAGTCAGTAACGATTAGACTAGATTAGAATGTCATCGATTGGAACATTTACTTTTCAAAAACGGCTTGATGGTATTGGTAAAAATAAAGTGTTGATTAAAATAAATTCCTCTGCAATGTATGTGATAAAAAACCTTCTTCCCGAAGCACTTTTGAATTTATTTCCTCAGCATATTAGGTCATATCATAGATTATTATGGCCATTATTAAAATAATAATAAAAGAGTTTTTGAACTTTAATGTCACTAATGCTGATTATTCAATGATTGATTTGAATTTAAATATTTAAAATACTTTCACAGCAAAAATCATATATGCGATTAATTTAGATTAATTAATCACAGAGTATGTAATTAATTAGATTTTTTTTTTTTATCGATTGACAGCCCTAATATAAACATATATTACACATAAACATACATACAAGTTAAAAAATAAATACAATTGGATATAGTCTCTGTTAAAGAGGTTGTAAACTGCATTGACTCTCAGCATAAGATTTTCTCTCACGGCACAAAGAGGAGTTGTAAATAGTTATGGCAGTGGGCATGAATGATTTTCTATAACGCTCCTTGCTACAGCGAAGTTGGAGCAACCTCCAGCTGAAAACACTCTGTTGTTTGACCAGTAGTTCATTCAGTGGATGTGAGGTGTTGTCCATAATGTTAAGGAGCTTTTGCAACATCCTTCTCTCAACAACTAACTCTAGGGGTTCAAGTGTACTTCCAATTACAGAGCCAGCTCTTTTAATCAACTTGTTGAGTTTTTTGGTGTCATTTGCCCTGATACTGGTACCCCAGCAGATGGCTGCAAAGAAAATGGTACTAGAAACAGCAGACTGGTAAAACATGTTCAACATCTAATCCTGCTGCACACATTAAAAGACCTAAGCTTCCTCAAGAAGTATAGTCTGCTCTGTCCCTTCCTATAAACAGCCTCAGTGTTGCACTTCCAGTCCAGTTTGTTATCCAGATGTACACCCAGATATTTGTAGTTTTCCACTGCCTCCACCTCTTCCCCCATGATGGAGACAGGGTTCAACTTCCTAGCCCTCCTAAAGTCTACTACCATCTCTTTGGTCTTGGCCACATTTAAGAGTAGGTGGTTGTTTCCACACCATGCCACAAAGCTGTTCACCAGTTCTCTATACTCAGTATCCTCCCCATCCTTCACACACCCTACAACTGCAGAGTCATCAGAGTATTTCTGCAGATGACAGGTTGCAGAGTTGTACTGAAAGTCCAAGGTGTATAATGTGAAGAGGAAAGGAGAGAGTACAGTCCCCTGCGGTGCTCCTGTGCTGCTAACCACCTTCTCGGACACACATCCTCCCATCCGTACAAACTGTGGTCGTTCCGTCAGGTAATCAACAATCCATGATGTTATGGATGTCTCCACCTGCATCCTTTGTAGCTTCTCTCTTAGCAAAACAGGTTGTATGTGTTGAAGGCACTGGAGAAGTCGAAGAACATTATTCTCACTGCACTACCAGCTTCCTCCAGGTGGTTGTGGGCTCGCTGAAGCAGGTAGATGATGGCATCTTCAACACCAACCTCACGTTGGTAGGCAAATTGCAGTGGGTCCGTTGAGGTGGACCTGAGGTGTGCCAACACCAATCTCTCCAGCACTTTCATGCAGTGTGATGTTAATGCCACTGGTCTGTAATCATTGAGGACTGATGGAGAAGACTTATTGGGTACTGGAACAAGGCATGATGTTTTCCACAGCACTGGAACCTTCATCTGACACAGGCTGGTGTTGAATAGGCACTGTAGAATCCCGCATAGCTGTTCTGCACAGGCCTTCAGGACCCTGGGGCTTATGGCATCTGGGCCTGCAGCTTTGCTCTGAAACAGACTCTCCAGCTGCCTCTTTACCTGGCTCTTGGAAACATACAGGCTGATAGGGGAGGTAGAGGAGGGCCCTGTATTTCCTGATGCAGAGGAGGTTGCTAATGGCGCTGTGTTGCAGTCCATGGTGGTGATCGAGAGGGTCGAGGAGGTGTGAGGATGCGGCTGAAGGGGTGGTGGATTTGAGGGGGAGGGGGAAGCAGGGGGTCCTGTATTGAACCTGTTAAAAAACACATTCAGCTCGTTGGCTCTGTTCAGGTTTCCCTCAGCCTCAGCCCCTTTCGTTTTGAACCCAGTGATGGTCTTCATTCCCAACCACACACAACCTTCATGTTGTTCTGCTGGAATTTACTCTCTAGCTTCCTCCTATATGCCTCTTTGCTCTCCCTCAGCTTTATTTTCAGTTCCTTTTGCACACTCCTCAGTAGCTCTCTGTTCACATCCCTGAAGGCCCTCTTCTTTCTGTTAAGCACCTCCTTTAGGTCCCTGGTTATTCATGACTTGTTGTTCGGGAAGCACTGCACTGTCCTGGTAGGCACGATGTTATCCACACAGAAATTGATGTACTCAGTTATGCAATCAGTCATGGAATTGATGTCATCACCATGGGGCTCACAGAGTACATCCCAATCTGTAGCCTCAAAACACCCTTGAAGTGTTTCAGTCACTTCCTGAGACCACTCCCTAACAGTCCGTGTGATCACAGGCTGTATATGTTGGGGTAAGATAAACCAGGCTATGGTCAGATCTACCCAGTGGAGGAAGGGCAGTGGAGCTGTAGGCACCCTTAGTGTTTGCATAAAGCAAGTCTAGTGTTTTATTCTCTCTAGTATGGCAGTTAACATATTGCTGAAAAGTTGATAGTGTTGCAGAGAGAGAAGCATGATTAAAATCTCCAGAGATTGCTATAAAGGCACTTGGGTACTGAGTTTGAAGTCAAGCAGTAACTGAGGTGATGACACATGCTGTCTCAGCGTCAAAGGGGGGATGTATACAGTCATAACGATGGCACACGTACTCCCTCGGTAGATAATAAGGACACAAACTCACGGCTAACAGCTCGATGTCAGGGCTACAGAATCTCTCCTTCACATGCACATGTCCAGGATTACACCATCTGTTGTTAATGTACAGAGCAAGCCCCCCTCCTTTCTTCTTACCGCTCTGTCTGTGATCTCTGTCTGCCCGTACAATGTGAAAGCCTGAAACAGTGACGTTTGAGTCCGGAATAAGTTCCTGCAGCCATGTCTCGGTCTCACACATAACACTTTCACGATACTCCCGGTGTGTCCTCATCAGCACTCCAAGCTCGTCCATCTTGTTCGCAAGGGACCTGACATTTCCCATGACGACCGAGGGAAGAAAAGGTTTAAATTTTCTCCTCCTCGCTCTCCGTGTGACCCCAGCCCTGCATCCTCTTCGTCTCCTCTTCGAGAGTGCAATCAGCTGGTCGCGAAGGTAAACAATTTTCCCGTTGGCATGGTGACCAGGCATAACAAAAGTAAAAAAAAGCCAGGAGAATCAGCAGTAATCTTTCTAACAACACAATATCCATTTCGGCAAGAGAAATGTCAACCAAATGAGGTGTTTGGCCAACAGAAAGCACAACTAAACACACAAAAAAAAGACAATTACATAAAAAATGTTATCAGAGCTGCTGTAACAGGCTGCCACTAGACTTTAAGCATACATTATTCCACTGCTTGGTTGAATTTCCCATTGTCCTACGTAATTTAGAACGACCATTAACCGTATGTTATCTGCACACCTATGAAGTAGATCCATTTTTTTGGCCGTATCACACTTGTATATTAATTCGCCGAACTCGTGAAGTTTAAATGAACTGTCACGTTGCATCCGAGCTGTAAAATGCAGACATTCAGAACATTGCAACATTGTAGCATATGACGGAGGTGGCTTTTAGCTAGATGGATGACAGCAGGCTAAGTAAAAGCGATGTTTCAAAGCTAAAGTTCATCAGAATCTTGGGATACGCCCGCTTGACAACGGGAGAGATAGAACTAACGACTGGCCTTTGGCCGTAGCAACCATCCATTTAGAACTAGTAACGGCAGTTTGTCCTGTGAGTTGAGAAATTAGTTGATATGTGTCGGAAGAAATTAGTTCTACAAACAAGACAGTTTTAGCGATTAAAACGTTTACATTGTAACAGGAAATGAACACAACGCAAGTGGCAACAGTGGAATAAGCGGGATAATGGACTCCACGGTGGTCTGTTCACAGAAGTTAATGCACTACGAGGTTACTACGAGCCCTCTGCTTCGCGTCGGGGCCGTTTTACAACCTCGACCGTGCATTAACTTCTGTGAACAGACCACCGTGTCGTCCATTATCCCAGTAGGGGTTAAGTCATTGAGAGACCTCAGACCCATTAGACCAGCCTCAGACGAGTCCAGGAAGTGACGTCAATTCCGGAAATAAGTACATAATTTACTTTACTCTTTATGGAGAATACAGCTGGAAAAAATGTGTTTTCTTTTACAGTTCATGGAAAAAATAGTCACATTAGGTAGAAGCTTTTTATTATTATTCGTAATTCACATTGATTTATTAAATAATCAATCGCGACTGACTGTCCACGAGATCTGCCAGTCAGCTGGAAGGAGCTTGTGATTCACGGATAGGGACTCACGGCAGATACTGCGCGAAATTTTGGTTGATGGCTATCGTTTAGGTGTCCTTCCTATTCATTAACATGAACATGATGACTGACTAAATAAATGACTATGATGTTTAATAAACCATTGTAGGCATACAAGTTATCATTATATCACATCAATTAAGTGTTTTCTGTAGGCTAGGCTACTGTGTGACATGCTTTAGGCTACAGCATATAAATCAACAATAGGCTATCAACACGTTTGCAGTATCACTGTTGCAGAAATCACATACAAGAAGGCATCCTCTTGATTGTTTGTACATTTTTGTACATTCCAACATAAGGAAGCAGCATGAGGAAACTTGTCGTTTTTCTGCCTTATTTTCTAACTACTTTTACGAGTCTGCAGTATCACTGAGTACAGCTGTTACAAGAGGGTCTGGCGTCCCAATGTTATGATGCACTTCCTGCGACGCGGTCATTCGTCTCTAAATGACTTAACTCCCTCTCCATTATTCCTTACATATCATTGTCTTAAGACTACACATCCTGTTCAACTGCTTCCTCTGCCAAAAACTGTTTCAAAATTAAAGTCTTCACTACAATAATTCACTGTTGAACAATTTAACCCTTTAAACTACTGAACTTTTTAACTGTTCAGCCATTGTAACTGTCACTTGTCATCATCTATGACTCCTACCCACTGTAGCTAGTTAGCATAGTTAGCATTGTTAGCATTTTAAGTAAAACTGCTAGAAAACATTAGCTAAGTAGCATGGTTAACATTGTTGACATACTTAGCATTTTTAGCAAAACTGCTAGAAAACATTAGCTAAGTTAGCTAAGTAGCATGGTTACCATAGTTAACATTTTTAGCAAAACTGCTAGAAAACATTAGCTAAGTAGCATAGTTAACATTTTTACCAAAACTGCTAGCAAACATTAGCTAAGTAGCATGGTTAGTTAGCATTGTTAAAATTGTTAGCATAACTGCGAGCAAACATTAGAGCCATTCCAACTTGAAGTTATCATCAAATATCTACCTATACACAACCATTAAACTATTTGAATATCAACATTCATTAAACTTTCAGTCTGTCAACAACTTTTAAACTATTTACATTCAACTTTTAAACGGTCTACTTTTAAACTATCATTAAACTATCTATCTATTAATCTAGCTGTCTATCAACAACTTTTAAACTATCTACATTCAACTTTTAAACAGTCTACTTTTAAACTATCAACTTTTATTAAGCAATGCAACCACCATGTTTATCCTAGCATCACTGTAGTAACCATCTCTGTATTATCTATTTTAACTATACATGATATTTTACATTAGCCTGACGAGCCAGACCCACATTAAAATGTAGGGTCTGGGCACTCACCGTTCGCAGTGCTCAGTCCGAGGGGCGGGATAATTGGTTGTCTTTCAAATTCCCTCTGCACGCAATAGGACAGTGCTGAGTCTTATGTGTTTTCCCACCAGCGGAGCTAGTTGGCTAGTTCAAACTTTTGCCAACTTAAAACAAGCTTAACTTGTGTCACACTGTTGGCCAACAGCAACATTCATCTTCTTTGTTTTCAAGTAGCAGGGAATTCAAGCCAAACCGTTGCAACTCTGCCATCAATCATTATGTTAAGCCCGCATAACGACTCTATACACGATTTTATTGGCCTCATAGAAGTTTAATTTTTCGAGCTCACAAGCCAACGGAGAGTTGCTAGACTAGCCCTGGAAGCAAATGTAATTTGCTGCCGCTAGGGTGCATCTAGATTTCTAGGCTAATTTCACATCACAACTTTTGCATTTTGCATTTCTAGTTGAAATATTGAAAATCCCATAGGAATATGGCAGATTGGGCATCCTCAAGAAAGGCATCAGAGTGTGTGCGTGTGTGTGTGTGTGTTTTAACAGTTAAACACATATAAACTCAAGAACAAGTGTCAGAAATTAATCTGAACGAATGCAATCCTGTAAACCTCATGATTTAATCTTGCTTAGAATGAATTAAGATCCAAGGTCATTATTTCCATGGCTACAAGATTGCTTATAGTGCTAGCTAGCTGCCCTATGGAAATCTAACCAGATATCAAGAAATGCTAGGTCATACAAAGGTGGGTTTCTATATAAAAACAATTTCAATTTAATTGTACTTATAGTGCACCAAAACATTACACATGTCTCATGGCGCTTAACAGAATGTTTGACAATCAAAGAAAAAAGGAAAAGAAGGCCCATGGGTAACAGGGACGAGTAAAAACTCCCTAGAATTGGAGATACATATATGAAGAAACCTCGAGCAGATCCACGACTCAAGGGCCTGACCCATCTGCCTAGGGTCAGATACAGGACAGTAAGGTCTGTATTCAGTACATGACAAATGCATATGATAGCCAGGTGTAGAGAATAGGACATGGTGTTTAAAGCCACCTGAGGTGAAAGTTACAAGAGGTGGGATGATTACATATCGGTATGATAATGCATTAATCCTAATTTAGTGTCAGAAAGTTTAAATAGCCCAGCGTTGGAATTGTCCAGGGGAATAGAAGTTGTTAAAGGGCATGTGGTGGGTCGGCAGTATTGTCATAGGCAGGTGATGGGTCGCTAGGCCAGGAATCCAGGTAGGGGGACAGTAATAGGCAATGATAGGGCAGTCATAGGGGTGGGACTTCAGGTGAGATGGGTGAGAAGAGGGCCAAGCACACAGATGGCTGATGACTGGTGATTATATACCTCACAAGTGAGGTGAGGGGGAAGAAAGAGAGATGTACTGTAGAGTGGTTTAGTATTACTGAAAATCAAATGGTTGATATCAATAAGTAATCAGTGGTACTATGTATTGTTACAGTATACCATAGTGAGAATAGGCAGGAGAGGGAGAGTTGAGAGAGAGAGAGCGAAAAGGAGGGGGGGGGGGGGGTTGTACGGCGTGGCACATGAAAAGATGCTTGACTGGTGCTTGACTCTTTTAAATGTTTATTAGATGCTACCAATGCAACAATGGCCATTTAATTTAATGCATACATTGTTAATAGCAGCTAGCTACTGCTATCAAGTATCTAAACTATAGTCAAACACAAGAAAATTATACTTGGTTGATCAGTTGCAAAAGCACAAATTGATTACATTCTGTATAAGCAAACATCAGAGGTGGAAAGTAACTAAATACATTTACTCACATTACTGTATTCAGTAGTTTTTCTGTGTATTTTGTATTGTTTAAGTAGTTTATAAAATCGGTATTTTAAATTTTACTTGATTACATTTTGAGTGAAGTATTGTACTTCGCTACATAAAAAATCCTATCTGTTACTTGAGTAAAAAAAAAAAAAGTTAAGACTAAAGAAAACAGAAAGGGAGAGAAAAGAAATCGCGCCCTAAACCACTAGCCTAGTGATAATGATCAGCATGTAGCCTACAACAGGACATGAATCAAGCTGGCGCCATGCAGTCTTTCTGAAAGTGATGGAGATGGAGCTGGATCACGAGATGCATCAGATTACATGTGTAGCCTAACCTATGAAAGTGTATTTTCCGCTATTTCAATGGGTTGTCTTAGTTCGATTTAGCACTAATGATAGCGGAGATATTCAAGCAAACCAGTCCCGGCGGCATGGGGGGGCTTTGGGGGGCCAGGCCCGTCCTGGACGAGCTTGGCTGCTCCAACCAACCCCAATCCCATAGATTGATTTTGAACACTTATTAAATGTAGGCCTAGGCTATACGTTTGTCAATCTAGCAAGTAGCAAATAAAACTTGTAAAATCTGTATTATTCCGTAGCTAATCAATCAGGAACATTAGGTAAGCCCATCACCTAAATGGAGAGGAAGTTACGTGGCGCAGTCTACTTCACTTCTGCACTAACCCCTGTCATCCGATGACAAATATAGCTTATCAGCTCGCAGGTAGGCTATATCTCATATCGTAGTTAGTAGAAGTATGCCTAGTAGTTTCTGGGTTTGTTTGATAGCGTTAACCTTTACAGTTTTTTTCTTCTGACCTAGTCGGAGAACAGGGAGCTTACCACTCCAGGGCCGAAGTTATCCGTAACTTCGGGGCTAACTCCCTAACACTCTATCTGAAAGTGGTTAGCAAATGAACGAGGATTTTGGTTTTATCTGCGGATTTATTTTTGCATTATTTTGAATATGACTAGCTCCAGTCTCAACAGCACGTCTACTTTTTCCACACGCATCTCAGTTCTAACACACATATCCCCTCTCGCTTTCTCTCTCTCCATCCCTGCGCACAGGGCTCTCTTAAAGGAGCTGCACCATTTTACAACAATTGCATCTACATTTTCATATTGGAATGTTTTGTTAAGTGTAAGCTTAAACTACCGTGATCAATTTAAGTTCCAGTGCCCCCCCTGGAAAGGTGTAATGCCCGTCCGTGAATTTGTGTCTGCCGCCGGGTCTGAAGCAAACACCATGGGATTTCGTGTTTTGACGTTTGTGCTCACCTTTCTTTGGAAAGAAGTTTATTTGCAGTATAGCAGTTGTTTCCCCTCATTTTGATGTCTCTCTTTTTAGTAACCTGACTTGGCTTTCTTGGAGAAAGACACTAGCTATGCTCAACTAAATAAACAAAAGATAGACTACCTTATGAATCGTGCAGGCGGACTAAACCATTTAGCTCTTTAGCAAGGGAGAGTGAGAGTGACCTTATACAGTTTTCACTATGTTTTGTATACAAAATCCAGTCAGTCAATCGTCTGACATTCATTTTGACATTTAATTTGGAAGTTAAAATATTCAGGTAAAATAAATATATGGTGAGTCTATTCAAAAATTTCACCACACATTATATTAACACACATATAAAAAAATCCAAACATAAGAGTTATGTTTATTAAAGTGGAATGACACAGGAAAAAAGTATTGAACGTGCCTACTGAAATTTCTTCAATAGCTACTTTGTGGAAAAGCCTTTGTTTGTAAAGACAGCTTCAAGACATTTCCTGTATGACAAAACGTATTAGTCACAGTATCAGGTGTGATTTTGGCCCATTGTTCTAAACAGATTCCAGGGGTCCCTCTTGTGAATCCTGATCTTTAGTTACTTCCAGAACTGTTTAATTGAATTTAATTGAATTGGCTGCCTTCAAGTCTATCCTTCTGACTCCCTGGTAAGAAATATTGCGAGGAGATCCTGCATGGCAGTGATGTTTCTTCCACTTGCAGATAATGGCTCCCATGCTGCTTACTGAAGATTCTGAAGTTTTGAAATGCATCTGTAACCAGTTTCATTGATATGTTTTGCAACAATAAGGTTGCAAAGGTCTTGGGAGAGCTTTTTGCTTTTATCCATCATGAAATGTTCTTGTGTGACACTTTGGTAATGAAAAACCTTTTTATAGCCCATCAATATACTAACCAAGCTTATATTAATTTGCACAGATAGAAAGGATAACTCCTCTAACTACTTACAGATTCCAGCTCGTTCCTTCCCTTTCCTTGCCTTAGTGCTTTTTCTTAGCTTGTTCAATACTTTTTCTCTGTGTTATTACACTTCATTACACATGACTCTACTTATGGAGTTGTTTGGATTTTTTGAGTTATGTGTGGATTACCTGAGTTATTACTAATGCCTGGTGAAAATGTTGTACCCCCCGTATTCCACTTTTCAAGGGCCCTCTCCTCCATTGGGGCCCTATACGTCCCACTCTCCCCCCCAATTTGACGCCCTTTAATCTGCTGAACCTTCTGCTCGTTTCCAAATATTAAAAAAAAACTCTCTGCAACTCAACATTGGCCTGCCTGCCTCAGCTGCCTGTGAGGGGCTTTTCAGTTGTGCTGGATTACTGTTCACTGCAAAGCGACACAAGGATGAGTGCAACTAACTTTGAAAATCAACTACTGCTCAAACTTAAAGGAGAACTCCGGTGATTTTTCACATAGATCTCCTATTCTCAATGTCACCGAGTACTGTCGGTATGAACAAAACTGAAACAATCGGTTTTACCTAGCTCGAGTTGCTGCAGCTACAGCGCTACAAACTGGGAGCATGAACATGGCTGCCTTAGCTGCTGGCTGCAGCAACTCGAGCTAGGACCAAAGTCCTTTTCAGGCAAGTACCTCCACTCGGCAGCCATATTGCAACACTTTTTGGGCACTATCGTGCATCTATTTCGGCAGAAATGCGTGTGCGTAAGGCTTCACGACACCAATCTTGCTCCAGCAGCGAGATCACAACAGATGATTGGCACGATGTCTTCACAGCACACCACATGATTGGCTCAATGTATTTTACAACACACCACATGATTGGCTCAATGTATTCACATGTCAACGTTTTGCCGCGGAAGGGTTGTGATATTTGTAGACAATAATGCATAATAAACACTATTTGTGTGACTAACCCCATGCATTACTATGGAGGATTTTTGGAGTGCTGTATCTCCCCCCCCCCCCCCCCAAAAAAAAGTAACTAAGTAACTTTTACTTAAAGTACATTTTAAATTAACTACATTTTACTTTTACTTAAGTACATTTTCAGATCGGTGTTTTAAGTTTTAAGTTGTACTTGAGTAATATTTCATTAAGGTATTGGTACTTTTACTTGAGTACAATATTTTCGTACTTTTTCCACCTCTGGCAAACATACATTTGTAAAACAAGTTGTTTACAAAATAAGTACCTTTTGCTCAGAAATTGTAGTTACCTTACTCATATGGTGGTCCTTCTCAGGCAGAATGAGGGTGATAGTCTCGCGAGCTACGAGATCTCACATTGTTGCAGCTTCAAAAGAATGTAACAGCCTTACATTTTTTCTCTATGCTATTTTGTAAGACTGTTACATTTTCAGTATGAGACTGGGTTGTACTATGACACAACTGGTCTACGAATCTAGCGAATCTAATGTGACACAGCTTATGTGTTACCAATGAGTCGCTGTGAGTCACAGAATTCTTGACTGAGAGTTGACTTTTATTGGTGCATTTCTCCTTTTTTGTTGTATTAGTGCTTGACAAGTTGGTAAACTATAAGATATGAGTTGAGACAGTGTGCCCCCTTTGACAAACTTGACTCAAACTCTGACACTGGAAAGATGAGGGTTCATATCGTCCTGATGAGTAATATCAAAGACTTTTAAAAATAGACCCTGCACCCTCGTGGCCTGGCACTTAATATTACAAAGATGAATTGGGGTAATAGCAGAGGTTATAGCACCAATCTCTGTCCTTACCAGCCTTTTGGGCTGCAATCCAGACTCCATCTTAATGGCTACTTCCCAAGTGCAGATATTGTCCCATTTCACAGTTCAGCCTAGTCTCATTTCTCTACCCCACCACCTTTCTCAAATCCCTCTCTCTCTTCTCCCTCATCCTTTCTTAATGCTGATATGACACATTACATTACAATCATTACAATATTCCATCTAGACTGTGCTGAGTGCAGGGTTTAGGGGGTTGCAACCCCTTTTTGTGAAGTCACACCTATGCATTGAGGGCTCTGGGAGGCTGTCCAGGGTTGGCCCTTTGATGCTGTGGGTCCTCACACCTCCCTCCCAAGAGCTGAGTACAGCAGCACAGAGGATCCCAGAAGGGAAGCACCAAGCCAGCCGACTGAACCCTGCAGAGCGGAGGGAGTTTCCATAATCTGTCTTGCCTTTGGGTTGTTTCGGTAGTCCAATGCAATTGCACACAATATCCGACAATTATAGCAATTTAAAATCATGTCTGTCTGTCAAACTAATATCAGGCTTATAATGAGGAGGGACACGGTCAGAAATATGCGTGCAAGTAAATGGTCTGTGATTGCACTCTGGTAAGGAGACAGAAAAATATTGAAGTTCACTGAGAAGTCACCGCTGGATGTTAAAACAAGCTCTACTTAGGTAGGCAAGGAAACATCTTCATTTGGCTTGAACATTGAACACTAAGCTTTCGATACAAAAACCATTATATTTGTAGGAAAGGCTGAAGTGGTTTTTTTTTTCCCTCTTACGAAATCCTCTTGGCTTCAATATTGGCGCTGGTCTTAGCCATTTGCCAAGGGATCGATAGCCATAGACGCAGTTACTGTATCAGCTCATCTGACAAATCCAATTCAATTATCTGTAACTGAAGGAGAAAAACAGATCTATCCCAGGGCTTTGAGGGCCTGAAGAGGGTTTTACCCAGGAGAGAGACAGGTGAGTGTGTTCACTCTCCTCCTCCTGCGGAATTGATTTCACAATGGGTACAGCTCACAATGTAATGTTAGCCATGGGATGATCTGCAAGCCAGGTGACAGATAAGGGAATTCAGTACAGCACAGGTGTCTTGGAATGCAAAACATACAGTGCTTATTCTCAGGGCAACGTCATACAGGGCTAAATATGGAATAACTTAACTCACCTAGGGATAAATGTATTTAGGGCGACTATATAGTTGGGAACAGAATGTTGCCCCTTGGCCTGTACACTGTATCGGAACTCCCCCTATTACCGTCGATCCCGTATTTCCACCGTCTTGCGTGTATGTGTCACTTAATATCCATTTCTATACAAACCAAGACAGCGGACTCTTCAAGAAACGCAACCACCCACACCATGGGTGTATCTAAATTAGCTATGTATCAAAAATGACATTTTACCGTGACTCGAAGAGCTGTAAACAGTGTTGAAAGGCTGCGTGTACACAACCGCTTGGGGCTCCAGTGGAATTTTAATTTCATGACGAGAATTCTCGGTCTAACCGTTCATGTGCCGTTGAAATGGTGTAAATAGGCGACCCATCAGGCCAGCACTATAACTCGAGCGTGGTAAACAAAATCGGATATTTCAGGCAGTAAATGCTCCCGTTAAGAACCAAACCAGGTTTTGTTCAAATCTACACATCTATGGCTACTGAAAAATGTAAGGTTCATTTAGTAAATGTTATTTTGAAGTGTTAAAAAACATTGTTGTTTTAGAATTTCTGAGCAAAAGTGGTGATAATTGGGGGTGTTACGATAATATATTATTGTGCATGGTGCTAGACATGTTATGTTATATAATGTTTACATTATGTACTTTCCAGAACTTTTCCATTAAAGTTGTAAATGAGTTTATTATGAAATGTGTTACATCATCCAGACATGGGATTAGAATCATATAACTTTGACATCTAAATAAAAAAGGTTTGATTTATTGTTGTGTTCAGTATGACTCAGAGTGTATACAATAGGCTATAACGGTAGTAAATGTGAAGTGGCACATTCATGTGCTATTGTTCTTTCATGCATCTGCCTTGTAAATCAGCATCCCTAGATCATCGTTCCTCTTGACTGATGATGTGTTTGTGATCCAGGCATGACTTCATGGATTTAACTCTGAAAAGTGCCAGAGGAGGCAATGAGGAAGGAGAGAGAGAGAGAGACACAGCAGAAGAATGGTCCACTTCGGCAGTTCACTTGGAACAGATGTTCAGCTAACAACCAGGAACTAATTTGACCCTTTGCTCTTTGTTTCTAGCAGGCAAAAAAGCAGATGTTGTGTGTTACGCAATCCACAGGCGCTTGTGTGCTGAGTCTGATCACAGCCAATTAAAAAGCTCGGCTGACAGGCGTCCTGTCAGAAGCTATGGATCTTTGGAATGGGAGGAAAATAGTAGCGAACAAAAGGTCAGTGCACGGAGGGAGAAATTCTCCACGTGCGCCTCATTCTCTGTGACATGCCCCCCCCCCCACCCCACCCCCCGTGCAGGCACATCCTCTGAAGCAGACCTGTCAAAGGCTCATCGCTCAGGGGATAAGCAGAACTGACAGGAGAGGCGCTGTCGATAAAATGCTCCCCAAATAGGTAGCGATCAGCCATCAGTATTGACTGCAGCCCTTATTAAGGCACAGATCAGTCGCACTAATGGACATGCATACTGTAAGCATGTGAAAGGTTCAGCCCAGCCCCAGCAGATCACAATGCTATTGTAAGACAGCTGGTGACACAATGATGTACCTTGGACTCAAATAGCATGGGATATTAGCCTGCTATGGATGTGGAAGTGGACTACAAAGAGGTGCTTTTATATGTTGAAAAACTTCAACTGCCATTCTATGCAGATAAGGTATACCACAACCTAATAGCTGAGCAATGATGACAACAACAGCAACATGGGGGTAGTTTAAAGGCTACACATCACTCGAATGTGAAAAAAAAAAAAATGAGATTTAGAGAAAGGGGTGCAAACAAAGGCTTTCTCCAGAATGGATAGAATTGGCATAAGATTCATCATTGAATCACTAAGTTAGCCTGATCCGTCTGGCCACTCCTATTGCCAATGATCTCGAAAATCACCCAAATCCAAGGAACCAAACACAACCGCTCATCTGGCATGGGGCGGGCTTTATATGACAGACAGGAGGAGGGTTGGTTGACACTGCTTTTGTAAACAACCAATGGCTGCGCGGATGGTGTCAATAATAAATAACGTAAACAACGTAAAATGTATCAACTAGTTTTAAAAAGTTCAAAGTTTTAATTCGCTGCTGGCTATGACCCTTGGAAATCGAGAGTGAACTGAGAGGGTCCAGACCAATTTTAATTGTGCCAGCTGGCCTACCACTAAGTATTCGAAACAAACAAACAAATATTAATACCATTTAATCTAATTATCTGAATACACTATTAAATTAATCTTTGTTCAGATTTATCCCATGTTGGATCATAGTAGTTTTTATTCTATAGCTAAACATGTTTGAATACCTGAGCTTGAGTTGGAATTTCATTCTCGGGACTAATGCCCATGATTTCTCTGGCATTATAATGATGAAGTAGATTCTCTCCGCACAATAATATTAATTCAGCACAGACGCACACAAAAACATAAATATCTCAAAACTGATAGAAGGGCACATCTGTAATAGTTCCTCTTGCAGAAAACATAAACACATGTGTCCTGGAGGGGTTATGTAGAGCTCCAACCCTACTGCCCATCCGTCTGCCTCCTCATGGCCTCGCTCATGTCATATATTAGCCCGAGTAGCTGGGAGCAGCTCCTGGGTGAATCATGAGCCCGCCTGTAGCTGAGGATTGTGGGGGTGAGAGATGACAGCAGTGTACTGCGGTGGGAGGGTGGACACAATCTCCGCAGGCCTGCAAGTCCAGAGCATTAAACAGACCCACAACGAATGTCACCAGAAGGCACATAGGCACACACACACACACACACTGCACAGGCACTGGCAGACATGTACACAAAGATGTGCAGAGACAAAGACATCATGTGCTTTGTGCTGCTAAGCATCACACACTTTTCATTCTATACATCAACAGTACTAATGTATTAATGCCTTTGGTGGATGACAAGACCGCGCACACAGCCATGCCCTGTCCATATATCTACCCAAAACAGAAGATGCCAAACTACCTCAAGTGATTCCCCTTTGATTGGCCATAAACCTCAAGTGAGTTTATATCTTTTAATTAAATTTAGAGATATTCTCCCATAATAACATTGGCAGTTCAGGCATTAAGGCATCGGGCGTGGTACAGTGGGAGTGTGCACAGAAGAGATTACCAGATGAAATCGCTGACCCAAATGTCTCCGCAGACTTTTGCTCTTTCTAGCTCTCCCTCTCTCTCACCGCTCCCCCCACTCCATCTCCCTGTCTGTTGTATATGCACAGATGGCCAGTATATGTAAATAGGCTTTGCTAACTCTGAGCTGTCCAGAAAGAAATAAAGGATTTGAGAGGATCTGACCTCAGTTCAGTGAGTGAGGTACATCACTCTCTGAGGTAAAAAGAGAACAGAGATGGAGAGAGAACACAGGAACATGGGAGACACAGAGAGAGATACAAGTGTGTGTGTGTGTGTGTGTGCAGGTGCATTTGTATTGCTCAGTTCACAGGTTCATCCCTAAATCCACCCCAGGCAGGAGACCCGAAGCAGGTTGCCTTTTGTGAGCCTGCTTGTTTAGATTTTTTTGCAGGCTGCTGCGGTTGTTATTGTGGCATTAGTGGGGTCTTTCAAGACTACTAAAGTTGCCAGTCTGATGTTCACCCGCCTTGTGTGACCCATTACACAGTTCCTCATCACAGCACCCAGAGGCTAAGCTAGGATGGAGGTCATAAATGTGTTTTTCTCGTGCCGTCATGCGCCATAAAAGGTAATAATGAGAGTTGCTTGTATTAAGACACAACTATTTGGACACCTGAGTATGGGGGGGGGGGGGGGTAAGGAATTACATGCAAATGAATATCCCCCCACTGTGAATAGAATAGATTCTGATAATTTCCCTACCTCTGATCTTTATTTTCTTGATGCCAAAGGAAAAGTTGAGATATACTTACATGAACTTGCTTTGATGATTCAAAGCTTGTGTTTTCAAAAAGATTTGCTTTGACCTGGGCAGGAAACAGTACAGATGAAAAATCATCAGAGGAAGGAAGACTTACCATAAAACTCATAGTGGATTATTATTAAATGTAAAACAGCTGAATGAAATGTGTCTACTCCCGAAGTTGGCCAGCAAACCCAAATAGGTATTTCATATTCATATTCCATGGGACCACATCAAAACAATGGAACATCAATTAGTCTGCATTCATCAAGAACTCCTCAGGAGTCCTGAAATGGAATGCTACCCACAGTGGGCCTGTCCCTCTGGGGTGGCTAAACAGATCGTGTGCTTGTGTTCACTGGAGTGGGAGTAACTACAGCATGTGTGAGAATCAGCAAAGAAGGGTCTATTTGCAGTGTGTGTGTGTGTGTGTATGTGGAGAGAGAAAGAGAGATGGCAGAAGTTGACTATAGGTGTCTCGCATATCTCAGTCTATTTTACCCAGAATTGGGGATTAGCTACAGTACTAAACTGTTCATTAAAACATTAAGTGGGCCTCAGGTCAACAGCATCTTTTCTTGTCCTTTTGGCAAACTTTTCTGATTGTCATTTTTAACACACAGTATGTGAGGCAAGCTTCATGGAAAATTCCACTCCTTATTTTGGCAATTAGGACATCTTTTACTCCAGAATGTGTGTGCTGCTAATGGATTACAGGATTGGCCTTAATTAAGAACAATTTAAAATCTGCCTTACTATGATGCAATCAGCAACCAGACAATATTTTTCTCTTTCTTTAAGAGTCAGTTAATTATAGATCAATTAGTTGTCACAATAGTCAGTGATGTTAGTTGACCTGTGCTTTATTACTGGGTGTGTGTTTGTGAGAGATGTTTGATATTGGTATGTATTTGCCATTGAAGCTGATGTTTGGACTGCAGATTATTGCATTCTGTCAATTCAACAAGGCAAACACAATAATGCATAACTACAGACATGACAGAATACTTCTATTCTAAAACCTCATCTGAAACATGAAATGGGTTTAATAACATGAAGTAAAAAAGACAGAAAACATACAGTATTCACTGCTCCTGAACTGAACACAGAGACAGCTCTAATTAAAAGGAAATTCATTGATTCATGTGCCTTCCATCTGGAATTTTCCATTTACACTGTGTGATCATTTCTTTGCTTTTCTTGAATGAAATCTTCAAGAAAAACATTTAATTTATCACTCAGTTTTGCAGGTGCCACTGGTTCTTCCTTTTAGATGCTGGGTCATCAGACATCTGGGGGAAAGGTGTGTGTGTGTGTGTGGTATACCTGATATCTTGACTCTTCAATGTCACTTTTTCAAATGAATTACGGTGGTAGGAATTACCTGCACAGGGCCACTAAACGGAATGACACATTGTTTAACCCTTGCCTACAAGGAGACATCATAAACCTGTCTGTAGAGGGTGGCAGAGTAGATGATTCATGAGCACGGGACATAGGCTTCAGTGGCTCCTCAGAGCACGCTGAGGCAAAACATAAACTCATAGGAAGGGTATAACTTTTTATGATAAATGTTATATACTGGGGATCATAAGTCATGCGGATCTTGAGCTGTGCTGCATGATATCTTAGAGGAGGAGGAGGAGGCAATAGACACCTCCATCTATCAGTCGTACACTAAATCTACATCTGAATTTGTACCGACCAGATAACCATTTGGTGAAATTGAACACTGAGTCTTTGTTCATTTGTTTAATGAACGTCCTTGCTCCAGGCAGATACACATTGTGAGATCTCCCCACCTCTGACGGATTTGTCACAGTACATGAAACAGCTAAACACAATGCCCTGTGTAGCACCCTTCCTGTGAATTGCGCCCAAACCCAGCATGCCCCTATTTCATCCACACTGATGTGACACATGACATCCTCTTTTGAAAAAAACAAAAACACATGGACTGAATATTCAATCTTCAATACCCACTCTTCAACCCCCATTTTGAAAGAGGCCAGTGTGATGATCCACCATTCTTTAGTTAAACCACCTCTCACACTAAGACAGTAAATCAGAATTTCACAGGGAGCAGAAGCAGCTGCTTGTTAGGTATGGTTTTAATTAACTATGATGAATTGCAATATTAGGACAGGTGAGTTTTAATAGGCAGTATAATGCACTTATGATAATTACTCGGTGTGCTCATATTAAACAGATTCATGCCCCTGGAGGGACCTTGGTCAAAATGGAAGAGCGCTGGTTTTCAATTGTTCCCAGTTGTGGGGGATGGGGCAGACCTCTGCTGATAATGAAAACAAGATCTTATGGTGACAATACAGAAGCATTTATCTCGGACTAACTTCAATTTCACGTCATAGTTGGAGGTGGCAACAGTTAACGGCATGTCAGCCCATGGAATTACCTTCAATTTACCACTAAAGCTGATCAATTGCTCCCATTGATCACTGCATGAAGTCATTACATTGCATTGCTATTGGTACTGAGAATTCCAATAGAGATTCTGAAAACACAGGCATATTTATAATGAAGTCTTCTATGGAATGGTGGTTCCATAGACTAGTGGAGTGAAAACACAACATTCTATTAACTCTATTGATCTGTCTTACAAAGTGCATTTTGTATCTGCGTGAACAGATTTTCTCTTAATAGCATTTTCTACAACAAAGCTGTCTTTATAACTTTCTGTATTCAGTCCTCCACTGTTATTACAATGACAGTACTGGCAGGCAGAGATGAGCCACCTGTAAAAATGTGTAGGCTGACTTTCACACAGGCCATGGGGTGGTATAGAAAATACATATAGACTATTTTAATTGGTCCTTATTGAATGTGGTTAAATATATCCCCAAAAGAAGTTTAGTAAACTATATGTGTTTTAAAAAGTCAAGAGAGAGTGGAAAGGGTAGACTAGGTACAATGGACAGTTGACTAAAAATGTGGTGGAATGTTATACTCAAATGGATGGATGGATCTCTCCTGGTTTTCATAGGATAACTCACACTTCATTTTGACCATTATATCAGTTTGTGAGGAATTGTTTTTGTCTTTTTTTTTTAGAGAAAATGAAAGTGAGATACATCCCCAGGATCATTGCTGTGAAACACTGGGAGTGCCTGGAATAGTAGGTGTTCCATTAAAAGACTCTCTGAGAGGGGATCGATTGGAGGTCTTCATGTCCTTTGTGTTCATTCTATTCTACTTGAATCATTGTAACATAACAGCCAGATGGTTTCCCTTCCCTAAGGATCATCTGCTCTCAGTCCTTCGTCATGAATCACATCACAGACGCCCAGCCATCTTGTTTCATTACTGCCACCTATTTATTTGGGCCAAAATATCAAAACATTGCCATGTCATTTACCTTTGAATTATAATTCATCAATAATTGACCATCCATGAATTATTCTAACAAATTAGAGCAATGGAAGTAATTTCATTAATAAATGTATGAGGACGTCAGTTTCAGGGATGTGTTATTATGAGCTGAATATAAGCCTTATTAGTCCATACAAATGTAGATGAATTGGTCATGGTGAACGGGTGTTTTCATGGGTCTGCTGTCTGTTCCTGCTTAATCTGAATGTAAACGCTTCCCCCTGTGACTTACACCCTCAAGAAGCCTGAAACAGATGTGTAAGTAAAGGGTTTAACACACACGCTGCAAGCATGCCTGATAGTTTATGTATGAGGTGTTTTTCTGCTTGCAAGACAACTCAGTGACCATCTAGCGGCACATGTAAATACACAGCGAAGTGTTTACCCCAAGCATGCATACATGTATGTATGTACTGCATGTATGTATTTACATATGCATGTGTGTCTATGAGTGTATTATGGTGTGTTATGTATGATGTGTTATGTATGCATGTGTGCATAACTTTGTGTTCATTTATATTTCCGTTGAGTTAATCCCACAGACAAGAGGGGAGTGAGGGAAAGAGAGCCATAAAGAAGTGAGATCAAAGTGGTGGCTTTCTGAGGGTTGTGCAGACTCAGACAGAATCCTGCCAGGTCCTGCCTTTTTTTCCTCACCGAGGCGCTCGGCCGCGCCAGCCCTACCCTAGCAGGGGCGAGTCCAGACCGTGAAGATGGAGCAGTCATCACTAATGATTCACACCGCTTCCGGCTGATTCCTGTCCATCAAATTTAGGTTCCCCCCCATCAGCAGCCGCACATCGCCTGTAAATTACCCACCTTGTAAAACTCACGGCCGGCCTGAAAATGAGCAGAAACATCCACTTCCACCTCGGGACAGCGTTTATGATTATCACCTTTCCGGGAGACGGATGTGAGAATAATCTAGCCGAGCGGCGGGAGGCAAAACAGTGGCTGATATGTTTGACATTAATGCTTACTTTATGGACGGAAAATAACTCGGCAAAAAGGTTGGATCCTGCTGGGATGAATAAATGATAATCAGTCTTTCTCCTCTCCCTCAGGTCGTCTCAACTCCAAATACCATCTGCATACGCTCTCTGTTAATGGCGGGGATGTATGGCAGGGATTTATATTTGTGCCCCAGTCACAAAAACCTGAGCAAGTTTGAAAAGGATGCACATCTGGCCTGATCTATAGCAGTGTTCAATATAAGCAGGATTGACCCAAAAATGAACCAACCTATTTTTTGTGCGTGTTGCTTGATCCTCTTAAAAATGTGTGTTTGTGTGTGTGAGTGTGTTTGTGTGCTGTATGTGTGTTCTTACATGGCCAAAGGCATATTCCCTTTACAGCCTCAACATCTTTGTCTTGTTTGAAGGTATATGTGTTTGTCACCATGGTGAACTAGAATACAGAATTTCTGTGATGAAGTACAATGAGCTGGTGAAACTATCCTATTCGCGTTTCCACAGCATTGCACATTCTTCCCTCACACTCCCACACATGAATTCAGCATATTTGAAATCTTCCTCTCTCTTTCTCTCATGTTATCTGAATGGAACACACATCTCCATCCCTTTTCTCATGAGGTTTCTCTGTGTTTTAATTTGCCATTGTGGGTTGGTATGTCTGAGGCTGCATATGAAGTGAATTTCAAAGAGGGGAGAGCACATTTGGCCCCATCCATCTTTTTTGGTATGCTGTATGATAATGAGGACATGCTCATTGCATCGATGTATGGGCTGGACTTTTTGCTCTATGTGGACTAATTGAATCACACTCTTCAGTGTTTCATTACCAAAGCCAAATGAGCACAACTCCAGCATGCTGTATTTGTGTGCAAATGCTGAATTAAAGTGGTAGTTGAAGTAGTATTTTTCTCTAGAAATATGTCCTTCTTGTCATCCAAACAATGGAATGTTTACATTATATAGTTCTCTCAATTTGCATAATGATTATTTTGAGGTCTTTGGGGTGAATAAACTTTCATTAAAATGAAAATATTGGTCTGGCTGCAATTCTCAAGTAAACAAAGTAATTGTGCAATGTTATTGTGTACTTGGTGAGAAAAGATAGAGGGCTCTAGCTTTAGCCTTTTAACAACCTAGTTAATGCTTTGTTACTCTTGGGAAGAAAACTCATTTTTATTCGATCCAGTGAGTATGGTTTTCTAAAGAATGTTTTCTTTCCTTAATGAACTTCTCCGTCATACCTTGGACTGGTTTTGTTATTGAATAGTTGTACATTCATACTGATGGGAGGTTAATAGTTGTCTCCACCATACGCAGGCATATCCCACATTGAGCACAGGACATTACCTCTGTTAGCTCCATTCCCCAACATTATGTGCGTCATCTGTGACATCTGTGTGTGTGTGAGTGTGTGTGTGTGTAGAACATGTGGAGTACACAAAAAAGAAAGCAATAATTAGCCAGACCTGGAACCCAAGTTCCGTCCAGAGGCGCTGGTGGCTCATTTGATCAGCCTGGCCCTCATGTTTAGCATATCTTTGTATTCACCACAGGCAGACAGAGCGAGTACAATGCATTAGCTTCAAGCCAAATGATGTGCATGAGTGTCCTGCAGGGGACAACTTCAGGAAAACACAAACATCAACCTGATGATAAACATAAACACAAACACAAACACACTCACCCCAGCCAGAATTAGAACAATCTGAGGAGTTCAAAATGGGAGCATTCATAAATGACACACAGACATAGAAACACACACACGCTCAGATGCACACGCGTAGAGTCACATTGGAACACCATGATCATGGCAGTTGGTTGTCAACACTTATTACCCTTCCTGTCAAGCAAGAGGACGCTGCATGTTTTATGGGCTGTGTGAGGGCGCTGTCCCTTTGAGTCTGGTAAACTCAAATTGGGGGGAAATGCAGGCAGAGCCTCTGCTGACTGCCAGGCATCTTCAGGTCTTAGTGCAGTGCCCTGTTGCTCTTGCCTTTGATGTGCTTTTGAAGGTGAGGGTGACGGCCCATTGCCCTCTCGCGATGAGCCGTCTTCAGCTGCCTTTTTGAATTAGAGCCCCAGTGTACGTGACTCTCCTTCAATATTGTCTGAGACACTGACACTTGCTCTTTCTCCAATAAAAGAGAGGGATAGAGAGCAAGGGAAAGAGGAAAGAGACAGAGACGGAATGGAATTCATTTGCCATTGAAGTAAAGGCACAGACACCTCAAATATATGCCCTCAATGACCACGCTGGACCCAGAATGCAATTATGTCCACTAAGGTAATAATGGACTCATCATAATGCTGTAATAACGTCCCTCTGTCCCTCCCTGCCCCTCTCTTTCTTTCTTTCTCTGCAGTGAACACAGACATCACACAGACACACACACACAAGTTCATCTTGTCTTTGATGCTGAAGCTGAGATCCTTGTGATAATGTCCATTCTGACAGAGGCAGAAGGAATTATACCAATCTCTCGTTTGATCTTTTGGCGCACGCTCCTCAGACGTACAGTGAGCGCCGCTCACTGGGCCCCTTCTGTCTTTGTTGCCTCCCCTGTTCTAGTGAGCACTAAGCAGTATAAGTAAGAACATTTCCAATGCCGTTTCCAGGGTGGCTTGATATAATCTCATTCAAACATTGGGCCTCCGGGCTGTTGGCTGTCTTAGATCTGCAGCCGTATGGCAGTCTGGGTGCTTTTTCCACAGCTCAGGCTTTTCTTTTTAAATAAACACGGCCTGGATTTCCCTGACGAGCTACCCTGCCTTGTTCTGCCTTGTGCTCACACACAATGGGGGGGGGGGGGCTGAATGCTGAGCACAACTGAAGAAGTTTGCTATTCTTTTCATGCAGACCATGGTTCTTCAAATGAAGATGCCTTCAGCTCTCTCAAAGGGAAGTTGCTTGAAGAAGATGGCGGGGTGGGGGGGGGGGGGGGGCATGCAGCAGAACTCCAGCTCCAGCTCCTCCTGGTACCAGCGAGGGGGGAGCAACCAGAGGGCTGAGCGCCGCTATAGGCTGCCTTGTGTTGTCAGGCTGGGCGCTCTGCTGCTAAAACCATCTCCAAAGACCTGGAGATCAAGCTTGGGTTTTATTGTAACTAATTAGCTGCATATTTAGTGCATGTTTAGTAATAATCAGCAGAGATTGAAGTAAACCTGACGGTCTCCCTGGTTACAGACGAAGAGAGGAAGAGGCCCTAGATCTATAAATATTGCAGTTAGGCAATCCAGAAGCAGCTGCCGTCTCATTATAAGCCTCAAAGTTTTACCAGAAACTCTTCCTATTTACAAATTGCAACAACATAAACAGAACAAAACTAAAACTACGCAATAGCTCTGTAGGCTTTTGTATGTAATGTGAATTAGGATGAATGCGTTTGTGTCTACTTGGCGGTGCCTTCAGAGAGTGGTGGCTAACCTGTTGGTGTGTCCTTGACCACAGGACCTAACCTATCCCTATTTCCTGCTTACTGTGCAGCGAGCTCTCATGTGGTGGACCACTGCCTGTGGGTGAACTGTGGAATGTGGACTGACAACGGGATATTGTAGATAGTTTTCACACTGCTTGGCTGAAAATGCTCTCAGCATGCGCCTCCTGCACTCGAATGGTGCTCTGCCAGAATAGGAGCTGGGCCTTGTTACGGCGTGATGATGGAGTGTGTGCTATTTAAATGTGTGTGAAGTTCTCATGTGTGTACTCTTGTGCCGGGTGCCCATCCCCTCCCGCGACGTGGTGCAGGACCAAATGAAGGCAGTTTATCTTCCTTCTCCAGAGCCTATTATTTTTCATTCCCGGCTCATGGGGGAGATAATAAGACACGTTCAATTTCTGTCAGCTGACAGAGAGCTACCCCTGCCGGCTGACACGCCTCCTAAATATTCCTCACTTGCCTCACTCGCTAACGCTAACACTCCCTCACCCCCCCCCAGCAACACCCACACCCCACACCCCCCACTGCTCCCCCTTCCCTTGTCCCGGCTCCGCTTGAACTGGCCCGATATGCTTGTGCAATATTACGGTCCCTCGGCCCAAAATCCTGTGTTCCGTGAAGCCATTGATCTGCCACTTCCTTATCCTTGCGTGTGTTCGGTTCCACCGGCTGACCGCGCAAATGGGCCGATCCATGAGCGATGAGGTCTTTGTGGGCCAGAGGACTGCGGCGGGGAGTGGGGGTGGGTGGTTGCAGTGGACTGGTTAGGAGCGTGGTATCGAATAGTGAAGATAAGGCCAGCAGGATGGATGGAGGGAGACCTCCCCTGCCTCCTCCCCTCCTTTTGTTGGCAATCTTAATTCTCAGCTAATAGATCATTCTCTGACTAGAGAAAGAGGGCAGAGATGATTACCTCCGCCTTGCTGGGAGATTGATCTCCAAACCAGACAATGGCTCAGTGTTAGGACCTGAGATTGCCCAGGCTTGCACTGGCTGCCCCTTAGATCGATCCCCCCGCAGTCTGTTGGCATTATGAGAACCCATGTGTTATTATGGGCCCATATTTTGCCCTCTTCTTTTACCAAGGCCAAGAGAACTCCTGTTGGCTGTGCGTTTTCAAAGATTCCTTTTCCACCCTTGGGTAGGTTGGCCCTCTTCACATTTAGTCCTCTGAAGGACCACTTTATCAAATAAATGTTAAATACTAACATGTTATGTCCTTGGCCTGCCTTTGGAAAGTACAGAGCAGAGCAAATATGGTGAAAATACAGCTGAATAATATTTCAAATTGTTGTGGGAGCTTTACAGTGTTTATCGGTATCAAGCGACAAACATGGCTCCTTCGAGTGACAGCAGTATTCACACAGAACGCAGGTACATCCGACTGAGAAAAATAAAGCGTAGGGGTAAAAGCTTGAGATTTGTTTGTGTGTTTGTATGCCATGGCCCAAATTAAACTAAGTAGAGCACTAACATGGGGAACATCGAGGGCTTCTTCAAATGTCCCCTGCAATCAGCCCACTGCAGCCAAATAAATACACAAACAATGCCCCCCGGTTTTTTTATCCACTGTTTTTTTAAGTGGGTGGCAGCAGCAGCGGTGGTCTAATTGAAGATTAGAGGAGAACCATGGGGTACTGAAGTGTAAAATGACTATTTCTTCCCCTATCAATTGTCATTTAAAAGTTTCAAAAGCAGTATTAATTGCTCCTCTGTTTTTCCAGTGGAAAGGTTAATTAAAGGCATTGTACATTTACGTGCCTAGAAAGGACAGAGCCCTTACCCTTAGCATACCACTGATTCAGGTCCCATTTAGATACCATGCTGTTGCATTTTAGCATTTAATTAACACTGCATTTGTTGCTCAGCATTTAAATAGCCATTGAGGAACGCTACATACGAACAATGACTTGCTCTTACCATGGGAGGAAACGCCAATTAATTCAATTAGGCAGTCATAGTACTTGCACAGATAAGTGTTTTTTTTCTGACCACAGAAAGTTCCTCTTGGCAGGCTTTTCATAACACTCTAGGAGATCTGCTCAGTATCTGCTCTGATGGTACAAGAAGTTCTTCGATTACTCAGGCCAAAATCTTTCCCCATATCTTTGTCTTTCCTCTTAAAGGCATGCTCTGCAAGTTTTTTATCTTAATATAACAGCTTTGAAGTCATTTTGATGGTTAACAAACTTTTAATAGGAAGAATTGCGGGCCTAGCATAGCTTGCGCCCCGCAGGCAATGAACCAGCCTTGCAATTTGGCTGTCAACACCCCGGAGACATCTCGCAAGAATTGTGAAATATTACCTGGTCAGTAGATATATCTCTTTAGATTGTCTTCGCCTATTGCTAGTCCTTCAGCACCAAAACAAATCCACATGTAGCAGTGTCCAGGGAGGAAGGGCTAATGATAAATAGGTAAAATCTAAATACTCTAAGGGAAGCCATAGAGTCACCAAAATACCCGAAACTGCATTGGACACCTTTAAGCATCATGCTAAAGAGGAGCATACTGTGTTGGCATTGCATTCATCTTGGGGTTTATAATTACAAAATATTCAATGCCGTAAACACTTGTTACGCTGTAGCTGGATTCCCATTCAACTCATTTGTGTATTCCTCACTAAAATTCATTTATAGAAATTGTGAGTCTATATGAATGTTTATACAACAATTGGGTTCTATGGAACTATTTATTTGTTTCTGATTGGCCGAGAGACGTTCCATGAGTTGGAATATCCCTGGACATTTCAACTCAGACTTTGCACAGCTAATAATAAATCACTCCACGATACAATGCGAAGATTTGACACAATGTTCTCATCCCATCCCTCCACTATTTCAAGCAATGGGTTACTCCTTAGCAAACCATAACGAAACAGTGCTTCACCACATCCGTGGATTAAGCCACACAGTCAACTCAATGTAAGTAAGATAAACGACAGATAGCCTCGTGGCTACGGCCGAACAACACCCGTGGGAATATCCATGACCAGCCCCACTCTCACTCATGCTATATTGCTTAATTATATCCACTGTGTTATGTTGATTAAAAATGGACATTTTCCTAATAAAGGGAGTTGTCAATAGCTGTGGCATCAATATAAGTTGTCAGGGCAACATTTATAGAAACACTTAATAGAATTGCAACAAATGTGAATTTATGTGAATATATTCCATCAACCTTAGTTGAACTAGATGTACCGCAGAGCGGTACAAAATATGACTGCTGCCCAGTCCAGCACATTTTTTCCACAAAAATAAGTCACGCTTGTCAAATTGTGTTCATTTCCTACTTTGTTCCTTTTTTGTGTGTTTGTAATTGAGTGTGTGCAGAGTGTGTGGTTGTTTTTGTGTATATGTGTGCTTCTGTGTGTGTTTATTGAGTGTGTGTGCCTGCATGTAAGTTAGTTTTTGTGTGTGTGTGTGTGTGTGTGTGTGTGTGTGCGTGTGTGTTTGTTTATGTGTTTCTGTGCGTGTTGGTGCGTGTCGTGTGTGTGCATGTACAGTGCAACCGGAAAGTTTTCAGACCCTTTCAAGTTTTCCACATTTTGTTATTTTTCAGACTGATCTCTGACATACACCATCAACTGTGAGACCTTATATAAAGAGATGTGTGCCTCTCCCCTAATAATGTCCAGTGAATTCATTTAGGCACAGGTGTACTCCAATCAAGTTGTGGAAGCATCTCAAGGACCATTGATAGAAGTAGGATGCACCAGAGCTCAATTGCAAGCGTCATAACAAAGGGTCTGAATACTTATGTAAATTGAATATTTCAGTCTTTCATTTTTTTATAAATTTACAAAACACTCCAAACACCTGTTTTTTGTGGAGTGTTGGAGTGTTGTATGTAGATTAATGAGGGAAAAAATTAATTAAATCCATTTTAAGATGAGTCTGAACGGATAAAAAAAAACAATGGTTCCATGCTATCCTTGTGGGGCTACATGTCCACCAAGTTTCGTGCACCCCGATCTTTCAGTGTCCCGGGAATCCTTGACGGAAAACAAGCATTTTCAGCAGGATTCGTTTTCCATGAATGCCCAAAATGTGTATTGAAATGTTGGATGGAAAGAACCCAACTACTAGGACACTTACAGGTATCAAAAGGCAGGCAAGTGTAGGCCTAATATGCTGACATGTTATGAAACATTTCTGTAATATTTGTTTTGTGTAATATTGCCATTTACACTTTTTAATCATTGGCATCATTTGTGTGTCAGTGTGTGTCTGTGTCATAGGCTTACTCAGAGAATATTTATGCAGATATTAAAGGCACTCTAAGCGATGTTGGGTAATGTCACTTCTGTTGACGTTCAAACAAAACAGAGAGCTAGCTCGCAACTCCCTCCCTCCCGTACAATTGAAACTATCCTAAACGTGCATCTTGTTGGTGATTGTCTGGAACAGTTTGCTATATTTTTAAGGTCCAGGCTGGACCAAGTTGTTTTTGTTGCCATTTTTGGAGCCTGGGCTCTCCACTGTGAGGTGATGTTTGCAGTATGTGACAAAAAAATGTTTCAGCTTAGAAACCATGTAACATCACTTAGAGAACCTTTAAAGTTTATTCTCCTTACATTCTATGAAGTTCAAAAGGCACTGGGTGATATTCTAGCACTGTTAAGTGTCTGTTAAGTAATGTTACTACAGTGTCTGTTAAGTAATGTTACTACTTATGAGTGAGGCAGGTGAGTTTATTAGGGCTGTCAAAAAAAAATTATCTAATTAATTACATACTCTGTGATTAATTAATCTAAATTAATCGCATATATGATTTTTGCTGTGAAAGTATTTTAAATATTTAAATTTAAATGAATCATTGAATAATCAGCATTAGTGACATTAAAGTTCAAAAACTCTTGTATTATTATTTTAATAATGGCCATAATAATCTATGATATGACCTAATATGCTGAGGAAATAAATTCAAAAGCGCTTCGGGAAGAAGTTTTTTTTTTATCACATACATTGCAAAGGTCATACAGAATCGATTACATTTTTTTTTTTTAATCAGTTATTTTTTCTCAAATTAATTAATCGAAATTAATCAGTTATTTTGCCGGCCCTAGTGTTTATGTTACATGCTTGTTGGGGGGGGGTCAAAGAACACACTTAGAATAATTTGTACACATTGATAACACTTGTAACCACTAAGACACATTGTCCATTGGGAAACGGTGTGGAGTGGTCATAGAAACAAACACACCCACATGCAGAAACACAAGCACAAGCCTACATGCACACGTATGTGTAAGACATACGTGCATATCCCAGCAGGGAGCAGGAACAGCAGTGCAACTCTTTCCTCTCTTAGGCCACCCGTTGCCTGTCATTTGAGCCTAATCTACCTCCATCCATCCTCATTGCTGCCCAGCCCCTCCTCAGGGGCACGGGCGGCCGTGGCCGTCACAGGGCTGAGTGCTGATGGATGGTCCGCGATGGCTGGGAGACTCGGTCCCCTATTGATCTGCCATTGATCAGCGGTGAATTATGAGAGCCTGCAGGTAAAGAACCTCGACCATAGTGTCTCAGAGCTGCCGTCATAACCGATGACAGCTGCTGGGAGACTTTCACACACTCCACTGCACACATGCACACAAAGACAATCGCACCCAGAGACTCACACTACTACATCAATATGGAAACAGTGACATTTTGTACTCTTCTTGGCTTATTTCTGGCATATTTATTTACTCAACACCTCATGACAAACTCAAAGCTATACCCACTGAAAATGTCTAACGGCTGAGCAAAGAGGAAAGACACATTTGGTTGCAACATTGCATTGCATACATCTTGCTTCATTGAAAAAAACATGGCATTAACAAAATGATGAGTATGTAAGGCATGGACTATGAGTGTGATACAATACAAAACAGAACTATAACTCTAGTCCTCACTATATCTCAAAGAATAGTTTGATATCATTATAACAATGCTATTAGCCTTTGTAATTCCTGCTACTACAATGTACCGGTACTTACAAGCATGTTACACTGTACTAAGAGCTGTACTCTAAGGTGCATGTTACTCAGTACTAAGAGCTGTACTCTAAGGTGCATGTTACTCAGTACTAAGAGTTGTACTCTAAGGTGCATGGAACACTACTAAGAGCTGTACTCTAAGGTGCATGGTACACTACTAAGAGCTGTATTCTGAGGTGCATGTTACACTACTAAGAGCTGTACTCTAAGGTGCATGGTACACTGTCACCACATTTTCATTTGTGTGTTTCATGTTCATGTGCTACAGTAACAGTTGAGTCATCAACACCACAGAAGAACTGCATTCTGTAAGTACTTTATAACTATGCCACCCACCCATATTGTACCAGACTGTCAGTGCACATCTATTGATCTTCTCCATATAATTATACACCACATTCTAAAGCCGAATAGGACGCAAAATGTTCCTTTATCTTTTTCAACCATCAAACTGAGTGGACTTGCTGTTCCTGCACTGATTCTGTCAGTGCTGTCTCCACATTGCTGTGCAGGAGCCATCCACTTCCCTCAAGGCTTAGCAGTCAGGGCAAGGAGTCCCACTGTCCTCATGTGAACTCCCTGTTCTGGGGCCCTGGGAGCAGGAGCAGGTTCTGAAGGGGAGAGAAGGGGCTGGCAGGCAGGCGGGTGGGCAGCAAGTGGTCCTATATCTTCGCTCAGCGCTCCTAGCCCAGTGAACCCACGCACTGGCCATCACGCTCAGCTTCCCACTTCAGGGGACATCTCTGCTCTGGTCACATGGGTGACTAAATTTAAATGCATGTTCCACTGGTCTGCCGTGCTCTAGGTGTCCACATTTGCAGTTGAAAATGCTGCCATGGTGTATTGTGGTATAAAATGCCACCCACTATATGTCTGCAAGAGTCTAATAACACCAGACACAGATACTCCAAAAACAGATATGTAAGCACTGACTCAGTACACGCAGACATTACATCATATTAATGCTGTCTGTAAGGTGTAATCATATAGTGCACTTGTTTGAGATTCTCAGTGTGGCAAAATTTATTGCCCTAATCAATGTGCATATTAATACTCTGGCTAGATTACAGTCTAATATGACCCCTGACTTCACCATTACCGCTGCTAATGAAGAATGGGAGGGCTGAGAGCCACTAGGCTTCAAAAGCTCTTTAATATGCATGAAAGATTTACTTTAATGGAGGTGAACTGGAAGATTTAAAGCAGCCGGTGAGCTGTGAAGTCAGGGGAGCTCCAGCAGTCGGAGGGGCCTGTCGGGGGGACCTGACGGTGGTGCTGTGGCTGGCCAGACGGTTTGGCTGGATCAGAGAAGGACTACTTCAAGCCCATCCTACCACCTTAGGACCATGCAGATGCATTGCTACAAATCCCCCAAATCCCCCCTCAGCCTCTACAAGCTTTGAAGTTTTGTTGAGGACATCTTGAAACTTGTCACTCCTGTTTGCTCTGTGCATTGAAATGCAAATTATCCATATTTATTTACTCCCCCTTAAAGATGTTTGTGATAGACATTGGACAATGTCACATTTCTTGGGCAAGGAAGAAGTCATTCTGAAATATACAGCAAGATAAGGTATACTGTACCTTGGAAATATACTGCTGCTGCCATTTCCATTACAAAGACATTGGAGGGAACTAATAAGAAAAGTCAAATGAAAGTAGCTGAACCAAAGCAATGAGAAGAAAGTGAGGATGAATTTAGGGAGAACAAATTATTGGTATCTCATGAGAGAGAATTTGAAATGCCATTTGAATGATTTAGCATTTTCACTGCCAATGTGGTATAAAGTTTTTTCGCATGATTTAAAGAGACTGTAATTGATGATCTGTATAAACCACTAACCAAAGTCTCTAAAAGTTGCAATATTCTGCAACAGTTCTTGTAAGGAAGTCTGTGAGGTGTGATTTAGTCAAGTTAGGGGGTGTCAGACGAATGACATCAGTGTGATAACTGATTCTCTGTGTGGGTTTGGAGTCCCTCGGCTGAGGGAAATCCAGTTGGGAGTTGAGTTCAGACTCCTGCCCGCTCCCTCCAGGGAGGCTGCCTTCAGCTCATTCCTCTGCTGTTTGCATACAGACAGAGCTTCAGATGAGGCTCTCTTTAAACAACTGTTTGGTGGCTATTGGAGCCAATATCTCACTCTCTGTTTGTTTTTGTGCTAGTTGGGTGGTTTGATGTGTTCCTCTCTCCACCCTCTCTTTCTCTCTGTCACTCTCCTACACACACAACACACACACACAAAACACATGCAGAAAGAGAGAGAGAGAGAGAGGGAATAGGAGAGAAAGATCAGGATGCAGCACTTCAGAACTCCATTGCTACAGAATCAATAAACATGCTGGGTCATATTCCTTATCTTACATCCAGTTTCATCTGGATTTGTATTACTTTTTATTTATTTATTTATTATCCACCGCTAAGCCACTAAGAAGCACAGCTGTGGACGTGTGGCACATATTTATGGTCTTTCCTTAAGATGCTCCAATGCAAAAAGACAAAACATGCCCTACTTTCAAATCTTAAATCACACACTAAAGCTATGAGATACTGTGTGGTGCAATATTAAACAATATGACTGAGCTGTGTATTAGAAGCTTTCATTCAGTTCTGCCATGCTGTGCAGCAAAATAGAGACGGTACATCAAATTTCAGGAAATATGTCAGATATGAGTTTCAGAGGTCAAGGTGTAAAATCACATTATGAATAGGTTTCTATAATCATTTGAGTCACCAGAAGAACATTGTAAATTCCATGGTTCCTAAGGTTCCCACGCTGTTGGAACCGGAGCACGTTCCAGTCGTTTAGAGAGTGTTAAAATGAACAACACCTCATTACCCACACTTCAGTGGAGTAATGAAAACATTGAAAGCTGCCATGCTTGTATCCAACATTTCCATAATGGCCTTTTAACACAGTTTTACTCTTTGTTTTAAAGACATGAGCCGTGATGGTGGTAAGCCCATGGGGTATGCTAACAGGCCCAGGCCTGCTAACGGTAATTAGCGCATGGAGGACAATAAATCAGCCCCTTACTCTGCCTCACGCTCCCACTCTGGTCTTACAACCCCGCGCTTTATGAGCGGACGCTTATGACCATCAATTCTCATGCTGATAAACACCTCAACTAGGATGGAGGATGTGTAGAGAGGGACATGTTGGGCAGAGAGAGAAGCGGGAGAGAGAGAGAGAGAGAGAGAGAAAACAATAGCTTATGTAGCCCTTCACAAAAATGTAAATGGTGTATGCTGCACCAATAGAGAGAAGTGCAAAAGCTGGACTCCAAGCTGGGGCCCAAAGGAGCTGTTTTCTTGTTTGACTTTTAGTCAGACTTAGCTCTTCCATTGTCTAAATCCAATTTCTTAGAGTTCAATGGAGCAAAGTGTTCCGTTTTTTGTCACATACTGTTGCTCACAGCAGTACAAACAAATACACAGAAAGACAGCATATCAGAAAATAAGCAGTGCAGAGAGAACAGATATAAAGAATAAGAATAAAAGTAAAAGTGGCATGTGTGTCGTATTGTTGTTTTTTTTCTCTCAGCCTCACCTCACACCCCCCACCTCCACCCTCAAAAGGAGAGAGTAGAACAATAAGATTTACTTAGCTGTGTGAAGTGGCCAGGCTTCGTCTTGCATGCGCACAGGGCATGATGTTGCTTAGTGAGATTCTCCTCAATCTTCCTTTAAAGAGAATCTGGCAGATGTCCAATCCAGTCACTATAAACTGCTCTCTCTCTCTCTCTCTCTCTCTCTCTCTCTCTCTCTCTCTCTCCCTCTCCCTCTCTCTCTCTCTCTCTCTCTCTCTCTCTCTCTCTCTCTCTCTCTCTCTCTCTCTCTCTCTCAGCTCTTTTCTCCCCGGGGACCTCCACTTCCTGGCCAGGCCAGCCCTGATGATTAATCGAACAATTCAGCAAAAGTGCTACCTAAGATGTTTACTCCGTCAAAACATCACATTTATTTTTCATGCTCTGGAGTTGCACTGGACTGCTCTCGCTATGCCCATATTTGGGGCTGTTAAGGCAAGGCTTGGACAGCTGCAATGTTAATGTATGCCTGTGTGTGTGTGTCCCAAGGTCTGGGCAAATAATCCTACATTATAGCAAAAGGCCTGACTGTAAATTATCCCTTCTCGGCCTGAGTGAGACACAAAATGATTTGTTGGGCCGATCATGCCGTTTGGGCAACTTTCTGAAGTAATTATCGTTCAATCAGACCAATTTATATAGTGCTGAGTAGACGCAGGAGTTTTAACTGGCGGGGATTGCTGACTGCTCAAGTAAATGAAAGCCACGGACAAGTGAATCAAAGAGTGATGAATGGAACATTTGCTTTTTAAATAACCTGTTCGTGTTGCAATGCTGTCCATTTACCACAATTACATAAGCCATAAAGATCCACAAATGAGATGTGGTCAATATCCATATCGATTAAGCTTTTATTTGTCTGTTCTTTTCAGATATGTGTTAGAGTGTGTGTGTGCAGAAGTGTACATTTTCTGTGTGTAAGGTTTTTTTCAGCTGTCGGGTTTCTGGGAATCTCTGTTAAGATCCGCTCCCACAGGCTGTGTGCTGATTTGTGGATGAAGCCTGCATGTCAAGTGCTGTGTGTTTTACAATATGGCCTCTTTCGTCGTGCGATGTTACCCCGCTTAAATTATGAGACATAATGCCGCCAGCCTCACATCAAACACTCAGGTTGACACATTTCATCTCTGTGCGACAGTAGCCACCTCTCGGGAGAGAAACATGGCAAGTGACCATTCTGAAGACGAGGCCACTTGATGTACTGCTCAGAGTTAATGTGTCCTGAGAGGTTTGGTGCGTTCCTGACTGTACTATAAAGGGCCTGTCCAAACATTGTGAGATGCGATTTATGGCTGCAGCATGACGTTAAGCGACAACGCTCAAGACGTCTTCATTCAAACAGAAAAGAATCGTATAGGGGGTTCGGGGGCGACTTAAAGACATTTTTCTCTCCGCAAGGCAGAAAATTCACCCCTTGTGCCTGAAAACACACATAAAGTACATGATTTATTTCACGGCAAACACAGAGCATTATTCGGAGATAGCCCTGGAATCCAAATGGTTCCCTGTGCATTTAAAACAATGATGTAATTTCCTCCCCCTGCTCAAAACAAAAGGTGCGACAGGGAGCTCAATAATAAGAAAAAACAAAGAATGCATGTCCTCATTTTATGCATTATCCTAGCGTTTGAAGTCTTGAACAGTGTGCAGCACGTTACAGTATGTATGTGTTTGTAATTTGTTTGGGATGTTTACACCTCACCAGTCCCATCTCTTCTCCTCTACAGCATGCACATTCTCCAACCTCATCCGCACACCCACTCAAGTCGCCCATGCACAGACAACCGCCCACACCCACTTGTACGCATAGGCGGCATTATATACACATTGTATTGTGATCCCCCTCCATTCTCTTGGCCCATCAAAGCATGGCGTGGTGTCTCATTTCCCTCGCACAAAGCCTTTGTCAGAGTAGCGCAGTGTGAGGCTCCCTCCTGCCTCTCGCTGAGGGATTCTGCTGGATGGCGTCGTTTTCATCCAGCAGTCGTGGCTGTGGTGAGAGATGTGTTTAATCTCTTCGCTTTTTTTTACAATATGCAGCACAGGAGTGATAGTGGAAGCACAATCGTGGCCCGGCGCGTTATTGGCTTCTGCCGCAAGACGCCCCAACAATTCAAAAAGAGAGTGGCTCTGCCACGGAGAAGGACTTTGTTATGTTTACCTTAATTGATTGTACGCTATCAATTAATTATATTTAGGATATTGCTTTTCCAGTTCCTTGCCCTCCAGTCTCCTCCTTCCCTAAAACATTCTCTCTCTCTCTCTCTCTCTCTCTCTCTCTCTCTCTCCCTCTCTCTCTCATTCATCTCTCCCTAAAATCCCACCCCACACTTCTCTTCCTCCCTCTCTCTGTTGCTATATCTCCCAGTTTGCAATGAAAGTGATTTATTGGTAGTGGTCTACCTGAGCTGAATCCTCTCCCTCCATTATGTAAATCCAGCGATGCATACAGCCACATGTGATGCAGACGAAAGGGAGGCGGCCTCCAGGCCCCCAGGGGCCTAGCGAGCTGCCTAAACAGTGTGTTTAAAATCCGCTCTCCCTGGGCTACGCTGGGGGGCACGAAAGCAGGCAACAGCACGGGTGTGCACATACATACACACACACACACACACACACACACACACACACACACACACACACACACACACAGACACCAGAGGCAAGAGCTCACTATTTCCATGGATGACTACAATCAAGCACACACATTTCAAACTGCTTTGATTGCTGTCAAACACACAAAAATAACATGTAAACCATTCACAGAATTTTTTCTTTCAATGGTCAGAGAACCCACACATGTGTTAAATGTCTCATGGAAAAGGATTGCACATTGTTTACATCTGCAAATCAATACTGTTTTCTGCCAAAAATAAAAAATAAAAATCCTATAAACATTATAAATATTTTCTCAAAAAGAATTTCAGTATTCTCCCTAAACTGGGGCGACAGCTGACTGTTTGGGTGTTGCAGCGGAGCAGACTGAATGTTGAGAGGCATTTACGACGTGCCCCTCCTTGCCTAATTCCCCTCATCTACCTGTTCTGCTCCTGTTTTATTCACCATCTGCCTTCCTCCCGCATAAACTATTACATCCCACGTTACGAGCTGCAAAACAGACTCAACTTAAATTAATCAAACGTTGTTAGCACAAACTATCAAATTGATTTACAAGCTTCGCTCCGATACATGAGCATAACACATCCATAAAGCCATCACTTGGCGGCACGCTTCCTGGTTGCAGCCCCCTCACAGACACCCCCACCCCCCCGTCTGCCTCCCCTATCGACAGTGCTATTAATTAAGAAAGGTTCATCAATGGCCATAGCCCTTATTTGTTTTCCTGTCAGGCAGCCCACTTGCCACTGAATCACCAGAATCAGGCTTCACACAGAGGAGAGGAGAGGCCAGTGTGAATATTACTATCATATCACAAGGCTCTACATCGCACATCACCTTCCATTATTACAGATTCGTTTTGAGGGGAAACAAGAACAAACTATAAGTGGACAGGGCCAGACATGGACAGGAAAAAAAGAGCCTGTGAATAAAAAAGTGCTGATTCAGAGAGGTATCAGGTGTCAGAAAAGTAGGCAGAGGAAATATGTTACAATCAATGGAAATAGCATCTAATCTTCTTGTCCAACAATTAGAGTGTCAGGAAGAACAGTGAGACAAAGGAGGAGTGCTCCTAGTGACTCATTATCAGCTGCCCTTTATATATTTATATATGAGAGAGGTTCACTGCAGTCTGGGTTCCTTTGTTTTGTCAAGGCTTAAGACTCGGGGGAGATTACCTATCTCTGATGTAAATGGCAGAAAATTGGGGAAATGTCTCGAGATATGCATTACAATGAGTCAAGATGATCTCCTGTGGGAGAAATGGGCCTAGAACACCACAGTGAGAATCCTCCAAAGTCTATGAGTATCGGCTGGGCTTAAGGGAAACACAATATTATGAAAACGCTTGGTTATAAAAGAACCTCCATCTAGGTCATTTTTTTTTAAAACATACTTTAGAAATGACAACATCCTGTTCTTCATTATTCAAATAAACATCATTTAAGAACATGTTAGGTTTAGGGACAAAAAAAGTGCTTGTTGCCATTTTATTATCTATGTCATGACATCTCTCTGAACTATAAACATGCCCCATTTTCCTATTTCCCTACATTGACCTTTGCAGAGATTATGGCTCTTCACTGGCCTATCTGATCACCAACAATAATCTACCAATGGAGGCAGGTAGCACTGATCATGTTAGGGGTCATGTGGTGTGAGTGTCTCTGCCACAGATGTGCCGTGCACAGGCTCTTGTTAAGGTCAGAGGCAGATTTGCATTCTATCACTCAAGTCTGCTCTATCTGCATGCGTGTGAATGGAGCGTGGTGGCTGGAGGGAATCGCCTCTTATTTATGCTGCTGTCGGATTCCGCTGGGCCTCTCAGTCATGTAGTGCAGCATTGGCTTGGATCACGGCTGTTATTCCTCTCTGGATTTATCTCCGCAGACGCCTTTTCATTCTCCGACGACGTTTTCATTCAACATATAGCGGCTAGCCACCCCGAGCGAGCAGGGCGGCATGCAAATGAAGCCGTTGCTTAAGGTGACCGGTTTTCAGGATATCTCAGGAGTTCTCTTTCTTGCTCACACACCCTCTTTGTTTGTTTGTTTCTTTCTTTCTTTCTCGTGTGTCCATATTCAAGGACCTGATTTAAAACAGGTTGTAAGCCTGGTTAGATCCAATGTCTATTAATTTAGTAAATTGTCTCCATTCAGGTGACAGAAAGGCAAGGGTTGATGGATTGAATGGATGGCAATAAAAGAGCATGACTGTTTTGACCTGGCAGTCATATACATACAGACTGAATCTGAAAATACTGTATATACTGAATGAAAATATACACATACTAAATCTGAATATACTGTATACACTGAATCAAAACATACTGAATCTGAAAATACATACTGAATCAAAATATATACATATTAAATCTGGATACTGTATATACAGAATATAAATATACACATACTAAATCTGAATATATTTAATATACTAAATCAAAATACACATACTGAATCTGAAAATACATACTGAAGAGCTTAGAGGGGAGATTAGCGATCTTTATTATAAGTAATCATACAAAAATGATTCATGTATACCCCACTGACCAATTTCCCGGTAGCAACAGGGAGTGTCACAAGTATCTGATTTGATGGTAAATTGCTCTCAAGCGAGGAGCAGAATGCATGGGAAAGCCAACATAAACATGTCCATGGGTAGCTGGGATTGTACAGAAATGGAAGAAGATTTTACTGTTGCATTTAAACTCTGGACATCTCACGATAAATAATATGGAATAAAACCTGTTTGCAAAACATTACAAATTACAATTACATTACATGCATTGCTATTTTCTTATGAATCCATAGGCTTGCATATGCAGAGGTTTGCTTTTTTAGGTCAGCTTATGTTCCCATCATAGAGAGAGAAGCACAATTACCCAAAAATATTTACTGTAATGTGAGCTACTTTATAAATATATACAGCAATGGTGCAGTTTGAATTTGATAGCTATAATCTATTTAGGGGAACTGTCTAAATGGTATCAACCCAGGCATGACAAAAGTTGTGCTATGTTGCTTCTCTATATGTTGCATGTTCAGTTCCCGATAAGCTCTTGTACTGTAAGCTCTACTCTACTGTAATAATGCTGAGAAAAGCCAGAGGAGAGGTGTTTAGCATGTATGGTAATGTAAAGATTAGATCTAGACATTAGCCTCAAATGACTCCAGGAGTTCTTATTTCATCATTTATACTTGCATGCACACAGACATGTCTAGACACATCACACACACACACACAAACACACACACACACACACACACACACAGAAGACTTTGGCTCAAAAAAATATCAGGTTGTGTGCACAGACAGCAGTGGGCCCCTTGGGCCCCAAACTGCAATAAGGACACTAGATCTCCCCTCACCCCATCAATACCCCCCCCCCCCTAACACAACACACACACACACACACACACACCACACACATCCACCACCCAGAGAGAGCTCACACAGACGAACATTTACCATCACATGCTGTGCCATCTATGCTCTCCCCACACACCACGCATGACACTGTCCCTTTCAATTATGCCTGGCGCTCTCTCCCCAGCATTTTCCCAGTCAAGCGTGGCCACACCAGAGAGATCACAATGACAATGGAACTGCATCTTAATCTCTCCCCAACCCCTCACTCAGAGAAAAAAACACACACGCGCAGAGAAAAACACAACACGATCTGGAGGCGAGGGCAATAACAGACTGTGGGCTTGAGTACGGCGATGGTGCATGGTGACGAGGCAGGGGAGTCGGGTGATGATTGGTGATGGATGGCAGAAGGGGGTGAGTGTGCCGCCTCCCATGCGATGCGCAGCATGCGTCCTGGAGAGCGCGGGGCCGAGCTGAACGGTGCACGCGAGGGCAAGGGAAGTGGACTGTGATGGAGAGAGACAGGTGTGGAGGCGCTGGAGCTTGTCTGCACCGGAGTCCTGCAAGAAGTCTGCTGCTGCTGAGGGGTTCGTCTCCTCCTCGGTTCCGATGAATTTCAAAACCAGGATGGGGGGTGGGGTGGGGTGGGGGGGGGGGGGGGTGTTGCCAGCTGGGATGGCGCCCGGGCCCCAGGGTACAAGGCTGGAACTGATGAGAGGACGTCTCAGACAGAAAAAAACACAGACAGCGGACTGCCTCACTGCACCCCACATCCACCTATACTTAAGTCTCTAATACCTTTACTCCCACCCCACCCCACTCCATCCCCTCTGTGACAGGATGACAAAAGAAGGTGGCAGGTCATCCGTGAAATCAAAGCACAGAGATGTGTCTAATTTGTCATACTGTACTGTGCATCTTGAGGTAAGCTCTCTCTCTCTCCCTCTCTCTCTCTCGTGCTCACTCACTGCGGTGATGTCACATGAAAGGGGGGTGCATTATTCCCAATCTAAATGTGTCCTCTTTGTGTCATGGACAATGTTGACCGAGGCACAATGGCGCCTTATCTGGAAATTGGCAAATATTTTAAATCTGCTCTCCCGTACTCTTGTGTGAGCATCAGATAGCCTGAATGAAAATGCCCTCTGAGTAGAGGAGGAAGAGCTTAGCACGATACAGTAATTCACCATTAATCAGTAGGCTTCCTTTTTTATTAGCCTTTTGCTTCATGATTCATATCTACACCCCCTCATTAAAGCGGATTAAAATATCACCACTGCTGCTCCAAAAGCTGACTTACCCTAATCTGATGGAGGGACAACACAGGCAGCTAGATAGGGGAATGTGGAGTGGGGAGAGAGAGAGCAGTATCTCTGTTTAGACTTCTGAGAGCGTGCCTCCTAAAATATAAAAAAATAAATAAGAAATTGACACAAATGAAAGGTTAAACAACTTTTGCATTTCCAATAAAACATCAGAATTGCAACTGATTGCGTGTTCATGCTCAGCCCAGGGATAAATGCTGTTTTAAGATTTTGACAATTACCTAGTGGGATTTCATCACTGTACCTTTTGTTTGCTCAACTCAAAACCTGAAAGGAGGGGAAATTAGGGAAATACTGGAAGATCATTTAGGTGACACAAAGCATGAAGGAGACAAATGAGATTTTCATTCTCTGCCGCTATGCTTTTAAACAGCAATCTTCATGGAAATGCATTGCAAAGCTAGAGGAGCTCTGATTCATTATTAAACAGGAAACAAAGGGGCACTCTTTCACATTTCACAGGCTTCTCTCCTGTGTTTGTTTCCAAGTCACCCCTGGTTGCAGTACTTTCATGTTTGTGGTCACTTGGTATTTGGTGTTGGTGGGAACATTTTGTCCTCCATTGAACTGTCTGTTTGAAAAGTCATTGCATCTCTTGTGTGTGTTGTTTTTTGCAAGCTATTTGTATCTGTATTTGTGATTTACCCTTTGTAGGAAAAAAAGAGGCTTCTGAGGTCAAAACATTAATTTATTCCAAATGGTTCATATCAGTGTGACTGCAGATACAGTATATAACACATGCCTAAGGAGAATTATCATTGGGACAGGTTTAGAATAGACACACAGTATCACAGTATATGCGTTTGCTGTATTCAGTTTGGAGCAAGTGTAGCTTACACATTTAGCACATCCTTGAATAAAGTACATGATTGCAAAGTAAATGCCAGTACACATTCACTGCCATCTTGTATTCTTTTTTTAAATCCATTATTACTATTAACTATAGCCTTTCTAACAACCACAATGTTTTCTCAATAATAACAAACAAAAAGTAATCACAAATATTTCTGCACTGCATTAATTGACATGATCCAATTGTTTTACATGTTAGTCTCACAGAGCATTTGTGCTTTTGATTAAAGAAAACATGAGTGCACATTGTGTTTCACTCATTATTGAATTCTGTTTAACATTCAAAGAACAAGATAATTGTTGAGGGAAGAAACATTTAACACTGTTTAATTTTTATCATGTGGTTTGGCAAGAAATTGCTTTCTAATGCAATTTACTTCTTCAACTGGCCATGCTGCTATTGATTCTTTCACATACAGTAGACATCAATCAGAAATGAATCTTCAAAAAAGGTTGCATTTTGTCATTAATGAAAACACAGTACTCCAATGTTTGCATTAGTGTGTCTAACATTAGTAAAAATGTGTATTTGGATTGATTTCTTATATAAATGTATTTTGGTATCATTTATGGTCCTCACCACAGAAATTAATCTTTTTTTTCTGGGATCGATTTCACAGGCTTCTGCAAATATTCCCTAAGACACATGACAGGGCTAAGATTTGACCTCGACTTAAAAGATGCTTATTTTTACAGCAATCATGGCAGAATACAAGGATCAATTCAAAGCACTCTCCTTTGGTCTTTGATCTGGTTGTGTAGTCCCAAAAGTGTCTACAAAATGCATGAGAGCAGTTGAACTGCTTTGGATAGTATACCCCTGCTACTACAGCCGAGTTGTCCATTGCTGAATGACTCCAGCTAAATGTCAGACTCTCTTTCATGTACAACACTGGAACATTGAATTCTGCTAAACTCAACATTCATGGAATGGACTCAACTGTGGCCTCAGTAGATTTAAACCAATGCATTACTGAATGTTTCACTTGAGTCGTGACGGCCAAGCTACCGAATGCGTGCATTTCCACTATTCCAGTATATCTTGATAATATTAAGGAACATTTCGATGACATTCCAATAGTGGCTTATTGTTGGCAAAAGAGGTTTGGGATTTGGCCTCTGAGACTTCTGAAAGGCCTGCTTGCCCACTGTGTGTCACATCAGATCCTCTGTCACAGTGAAAGGCTGACTGTATCAAGATCACCCTCAGACTCTTAAGTTCATGGTCTGACCCTTGGGGGGCAACAAATGGCTTTGTGAACACTATTTCAAGTGCCCGTGGCCCATCCCCAATGCTGCTACAAGACCGAGCGGAAATCCTCGCCGTGTGCTGATTGCAATCTTGTGCCCTTAGCTAAATTTTATGGCTTCCCTTGGTGGCCGTGGAGAAATCCCCCTGTTAGGGTATAAAATGTCTTCGGCTGGTGAGTTGGTTCCATGGCCTTTGTAACCTTAAAGTCTCACATGCAGACTAAATATAATGCTTGACAGCCTGTGAGTTTCCCCTTCAGAAATGCCTGGCAGAGCCTGAGAACATATGGCTGACCATTAAAACAGCTTTTTTACTCCTGTGTCTCCCTGTGGTCAACCCTGACATTCCTGACATCTCAGTCCATCAACAGACCCACCCTGCAGTCAGGGTTTCACTCTTTAACTCACACACTGCACTCAGTACTCTGTGAGTCGTACCCTACAACTGCATGAATCAGCGGCACTTTCTTAACAATGTAAAGATGTGACTCTTTCCACTGACTCTTTACACTGTGTACTCTCAAGGTGAGTCAAGCATGGTGAAATGTAAGTGTGTGTCATAAAGATAATGTTTTGTTGTAGAAAGTGTACACTCGTTTTAAAGAAAATGTACACTTTGTTTTAAAAAATCATGTGCTCATTTTAGTAAATTGTGCGCTCATTTTTGTAATTTGTGTGCTAATTTTACTAAACTGTGCTCTCAGTGCACTCTTTTCTAAAATGAGAACAAGATTTACTAAAATGAGCACACAATCTAGTAAAAATTAATGTACAATTTAGTAATATGACCTCACGATTTAGCACACAATTTATTATGATTTATAATACTAATGCTATTATTATTATTTGTAGTGATTGTAGCAGTGGAAGTGGAGATAGTGCTACAATATATACAAAAGTAACTTACAAGTACTTCCAAAAGTATACAGTATAATACAATACAGTACAGTTCTCCACAACCACAAGTGACAACAAAGTTTGGTTAAAAAGGTTGTTTAAACCATCAAGTGTCCTCTCATTTCTATTCATTCATTCATTTATTTATTTCATATTTCGTGGTTCAAAGAGGTGACATTCTATGGTGCATTAACAGCACAGTTATGCACTTTCTGACTTGTTTCTGCAATAATACCAATTTATGAAAATTTATCCCACACATTTTTCTGACAAGAGAGCCCATTTGCTCCCACACAAACACTCTTGAAAGTCAGTTTAGATGCAGCTGATGTCATACATGATTGAGAGACTCCTCACCCTCTCTGAGACTGCATGAGAAACAAGGCAAGATTCCCTGAAATTTCTGGTGCTGTACACATAGACCTACTGACATAATAGACACAAAACTGAACTTAATTGATTTTATGTTGCTGATTAAAAATCATGAGAAAATTTCCCATTATGTAGGTGGCCCATCAAGAGGATGTTGCTTCAATTACAAATGGTACTTCACTTCATTTCTTTTAATCATTTAAAAAATAATTTTAGTACTTCAAACACATGGAACTCATTCATTTATGGAGTGTTATGGTGGTTTGTGCCCATATTTCATTAATACATTCAACTTGAAATGCTAAATGAGACGGGGAGAGATTCTGATGCAACTCAGGGGCAACCTGACAGCAAATTTGTGTGGCAAATGAAGCTACATCAGAGGTAGTGCTAGAACAGCAAACATAATTAAAGTGATTGGAATTAACTGCCGCTACTAACACCCTCCTGCTTCAGTCTTGAGGCACTGTAGATCCCCACCAATTTCAAAACACAAAATGTGCCTATGGCGATTACTCCTTCCCTCTGAAAACCAATACGTTAAGTAGAATGTTTCTAAAACAGTTCTTTTATTCTAGACAGTGTGGTGCCACTATATACTGAAATGTGACTTTTCCTCCAATAATATGGTCTGCTAAATGAATAGATGTAAATGTAATGTCAATGCAGTAAGGATACAGGCAGCATAGGAAACGGACACGACCTACCTAATTAATACAACATACAACCATATAAGTGACAAAGTTAGTTGTTAGAAAAAGTGGAAGGGATTGATTCATTTGCATTTCATTGTTTTAAGTAAGAATTTAATCTGTCCTATAGCCGTGAACAACATACAGAATAATTTCAAAGAGTAGCAGAAATATGTATTGCATGACCTTTTTTCAGATCTTATAGCTGTGTGTGTGGGTGTGGTGTGTATAGGAGTGAGATAGAGAAAGAGGGAGAGAGAGAGAGAGAAAGAGAGAGAGAAGGTGAGTATGTGGGTTTAGAGTTTTCTCTCACTTTCATTTGTGTGCCTCCTTGTAAGGAGCAGCTGTCAGCACCAATTTTCACTAATGGCTAACTCTTTCAATGCATGCCATAAGCTTTCAGAATAAGAAACTCTTCCTTTCACAGACTATGTACAAACTGAATGTAGCAGTAGGTCTGCTTTTGGAGTGTATGACATTGATGACAGGCCTTGAAATGCTTGAAATAGCTATTTCCTTCCACTTCACATCACTTCCGAACAGTCAAGTCTTCATTTTGTTAAAACAAGGCTTTTCATTGCTCCTGTTTTGGTTGAATTATAATCATACATTATCTGTAAAATACTGACTGATTGAGAGTGCACAAACAGTTGACTTATGAAGCTGACTGTTAAGCAAATGTGGACTTGAAATGCATTGTGCCCAACATAAAGCAAAGCATGGCAAGGTGAGCATGTATGTCCTGTGAGCTCAAGCAATGACAGCGCTGGCCCGTGTTAATTGAACAGCAATATTTACAACATATAAAACATATTTAAGATGTATAAACTCTAAATCATTGATCATAACCCAATGAGTTTATGTTAGCATTAGTATGCAAAAATATCAGTATGTTATTACTGCAGATGCATATCTGCTATTTAACCCTGAATCTGACTGTCTAGTTACTTATTCTAGTATCAGTGACTGACCCATGAGGCCTTTGAAGAAGAACCATGCATTTGATTCCCATTCGTCTCTTTTCAAGACCAATGATGTGTTCCATTGGTATGAATGGTATCACAAACAAAAGCCAAGTCAACCACCAAAGTTATGACATTGGTGTGTAATTACATGTCAGTGATTCCATTAATCAGTGCTTGTCCCTCTTTTCTCCTCCTCACAGACCCTGTCTCCAAGCCAGCTGCTGCTCATACCAGCTGCTGAAGCCCTGAAGCCACGGGAGCAAAAAGGCTCGATATGAGAAGATGCTGTGCCATTGTTTACTGAACTCAAACAGACCTCGACTCTGTGGAAGTCAATACAGATGAACTGATTTCAACTCTAATGGAGTTTGGGTAACATGACAATGGAAAAACAAAGGAAACAGGTAGAGGAGCTGAACTGCTGTGATCTTGCCTTGTTCCAGCAAGTCTAGCGCCGTGAGCTGTTGCTTTGTGTCGTGCTCCTGGAGGCGTATGGCAATTTTATGCACACACCTGTGCGGAGTGTGTGGAGCGTGTACGCAGGTGCGCTCATCCATCCAGCTGGCGCTAGCACTATGAGCAGCGGGCCAGACACTGCCCGTCCATATCAACTCACACAGACCCCTTCCTGCTTTTTCCTCATGTCTCATATGGTGTGACATTCCATAAACTACAATCATATACAAACTGTATATTGGAGAGTAAAGGCAAAAACATATTGTAGATGCTACTTTGACTTTTTTTACAATTAACTGTCAAATTAAAATGATAAGTCCTCATTGAGCGTCTAACATCTAATGTGAGTGTTGCCAGTCTGAGAGGACATGCTGCTTGTGGAGCCAAGGAGCTCAAAATCCCATTATGAGGAAAATGATGAGAGTGGGTGGGTGAGGGGAGAGTAGCGGGCTCAGTTAGCCTTTATCTTGTTTTCCTCTTAGCAGACTGATTGACCGTTGTCTGCTCGACACCCTCCCAAACAATCAATGGTCTTCATCTATTAAGATGGACTCAGATTGAGGCTGGTGATCTTTGGGGGAGTGGGGGAAGGGTCACGACGCACTAGCTCACTGTGGGTGTGTATCTCGTGTGTTCCGTAATGTGGCTTTCTTCTACTATCGTGCCTGGTGTACAAATGCCCCGCTCAACCACGTCACGTCCACTTATCTCTATATGTCAGCATGTCATATTTTACAACGTGACAATCTGGCAGTGTGGTGTGAGCTGAAATTATTTTGTTGCACTGCAGAGGGTCATTGTAAAACAATCTCTCTGACCAATCAAATTATGCAAAGGGCCTCTTTGATATTAGGTTGAAATATCAGAGAGGGCCATTTCTAACAAATACTGCATTGGCCACGGCAGTCTATATTTGTCCTTCACTCGGAGTTCCAAGGCCTGGGTGAACGGGCCAAGCAATCACATTTTCCCTCTGACAGATAGTTATGGATTTGATTGCTCTCCGTTCTGCCCTTATGATATGTTGACTGCTTCTCAAACTGGTGATTTCCCCCTTCTCGGCTTTTGGATCTTGCGGTGTGGATTTATCTACTTCTTCCATTTATGGCAGAACATTCCCAGGCATAATGAAAATATATATATTTCGCCATGGCACTGGCCAATAAAAGAGTGGAAATATTACTGTGTCTGGGTTTCTACAGAACACCATAAATTCAAACTGGACCTTGAGTGCATATTCCTCATCTCTCTTTCCCTTTCCCTCTCTCTCTCTCTCAATCTCACTCATTCTCCCTTTCTGTCTCTGTGCCTGCCTCTCTCTCTCTCTCTCTCTCTCTCTCTCTCTCTCTCTCTCTCTCTCTCTCTCTCTCTCTCTCTCTCCTACACAGACATTAATTTGTTCTCTATCTGTCTGTATTTCTATCTCTTATGTTTGGATATGAGAGCAATAACAGTATAATAAACCACAAGACACTTTTTTTTTAAGTCTGAAGATGACCCCAGCACTCCGACTGTTGGCTGTCTGAGCGTCTGGCAGAAAGGTCTGTATTATCCACTTTTACAATCATGCTCTGTGAGTACTGTGATTGTTGCCTCCGCATAGGCATATAAAGTGGCTTCAATTGCTCTCAGACTTTTTTCTCTCCCAATTCAGTGGGGATCAGTGCATATAGATATATCTATTTTGATGTGACAGGAAGACAGACTGAATACTGAAACTGGGGAGAAACTGAAACACACACACACACACAGATGCACACATAGCGTGTCTGTCCATACAGTATAATGTTGGCATTGGGGGGACACTAGTGTAGGGTAAGGGTTGACTGGTGACAAATGAGCCGACTGCAAAAACTTGCACTGCAATAACCTGAAATAATGGAGGCTGACCTCGGTGCTGTCACCCCTATCTTTACGTTGATTACACCAACAAAGAGGCCATACTCTTGTCACCTAGGCAAGCACTCACACACACACACACACACACACACACACACACACACACACACATACACACACACACACAAACACCCACACACAAACACACACACATGCCCACTCTCTCTCTCCATCCCTCTCTTTCACACTCTCTCGTTCTCTCTTTCTCTCTCTCTCTCACACACACACAGACACACAGACACACAGACACACTCTCTCTCTCACAGACACACACACACACACACACGCACATAAACACACACAAACAAACACACACACATGCCCACTCTCTCTCTCTCTCTCTCTCTCTCTCTCTCTCTCTCTCTCTCCGCCCCCTCTCTCTCACAAACACACACACACACACACACACACACAAACATAGAGAGAGAGAGAGAGAGAGAGAGAAACACACACACACTCAAAATCCCAATGGAATCAAATGACCACTACTATAAAACCCTTTTCAACAGTGAAAAAACAACAATGCTGTTGCTAACACATGGCATGTTATCTAACTCTGAAACAAAGACCCCTGCATGACCCGCACATTATCTGACTCTTAACCATTTTTATCACTGCCACAGCCATCAGATTTTTAAGAGGTCTCCTCAACATCTGCCTGGACTCACTGACCTTATTTGTGGCTCCACTGTTATTAAAAGACACAGCGACTGTGCTCCACATTCAGAGCAGCAGATAAGGTACACACTTTTCTAAATCAAGTTTACTGTAATAGCTTTAGGGAGAGGCAGGACATTAGGTGAACACTCACAGGATGAGCTTTCTGGGAAGGGAATCCATTTCACTCTAAGGTGCATGCCATGGACCAATGACTGCCCTGCATTTGTGTGCCTCTTAACATTGAAACAGGTAGGGCATCTGTGACTTGCACTTTAAAGAACTTCCAGGTATTGTACATCCATGTGCATTGAGTTTTTCCTTTAAAGGCACACTAGATATGCAAGATTTACACCTTTACAGAGCCAAATTGACGGTAAACGAATCATAGGCGAATCGAATCGTTCACCTAGCATAGCTATACAGCATAGATGTAGCGATTGCATACCGAGAAAACCAGCCATGCAACTTCCAAGAGTGGCGCCCGGCCAAATCTTGTGAGAATCGTGAAACATTACTTTGTCAGTATAGATATACTGTTGCTCTTTGGAGAGTTTTTGCCTTTTGTTAATCCTTCACCTCCACAACAAAAGCATTTGCATTGTGTACAGGGAGGATAAGTCGAGAGAAGTTTGCTATTTACAATAGCAGAGTAACATATCAATACATCGCGACTCTAGAGGGAGCTCTACACTCGCCAAAAATACCTAAACCTGCATAGTGTACCTTTAAAGGAGCGTTTTGTAGGATTGCTACTGAACGTTCTGTAGGACAAAATCAAATCACTGGTGAACGTTCTCAAGACACCTCTCAAGAGCCTCTTCTGGGTTGCCAGATGTAATGAAGACTTAGCTAACGTTAGTTGACCTGCAGCTGCTTTAATGTTTCTCCAACCATGACCCAGCTACACATTAGGGAAACAGTGAAAACAAAAAATACCTCTCTAACCAATGTAACATATTTAGCTGAAGTTAGCGATGTAGATGAAGTTTAGCCTACCTGTCGAGGAGAAATATGGCCACACTGCAAAAACGGCTTATCTAACAAAATCTAACCAACTGTTATTAATCTTATATCAAGATAAAAAAAACTAGTTGGTATTGTTTTCAGTATAAAGAGACTTACCTAGCGCTTTTTTGTGAAATCATTTGACTTAATTTAAAAAAAAATTGACTTATTTTAAGACATCTCATCTTGAAAACAAGCAAATTTGTCTGCCAGTGTGTTAAGCAAATTTGTCCTAAAAACAAGCAAATTTGTCTGCCAGTGCGTTGAGCAAATTTGTCTTGATAAGATAAGAAAATAAGTTAAAGTCTTCTTAAATTAAGTCAAAATGATCTTTTGAGAGGGTGCTAGGTAAGTCTTTTCATACTAAAAACAATACCAAATAGATATTTTAATCTTAATATAAGATCAATAACACTTGGTTAGAATTCATTTTTTGCAGTGCAGCTCTGCGTCAGACTTGATATTCTTTGTTTGATGAAGATGTCCAAATAGGAGAACACCCCAGCCCATTATTAATACGCTATTCTAGAATTAAATCGTTCAAAACATAAACGAAAATTCCAAGAGATTCCGCCCCGTAACTCATTTTTTTAAGGGTTTTACGGATTTATATGGGATATAGTAATGTTGTCAAATAAGCCATTACTTCAATTAATCGTGTTTCCTTACTCGTTCCTATGTCGTTACTCTCTGACGACATATGGTGATAATATTTGGAATGGTTACACTTTATTTTCCATATACTTCCTACATACTGGTCCTTTAAAAAAATGGATCCCATTACATCTTATTAAAAATGTTTGCTGTAGTTAGTTAAATGACCAAGATATCAGTCAAACATCTACACCAAACGTATCAGGCTGCACTGATTTATAATGTTTTAAAACTGCATCACATACCAGCAAAGCTGAACACATCTACATTACATAGAGAGATGGAGGGAGCATATATCAGAAGATGAGTC